>NC_037679.1:97186066-97402420 GCF_003255815.1 Theropithecus gelada | reverse complement strand
GAAGGAGAGAGAGTGAGAAGTCTCTAGAAAATGAAACACTCAATAAGGAGGAAGATTGTCACTCTCCAACTTCTAAACCTCCCAAACCTGATCAGCCCCTAAAGGTAATGCCAGCCCCTCCACCAAAGGAGAATGCTTGGGTGAAGCGAAGTTCTAACCCTCCAGCTCGATCTCAGAGCTCAGACACAGAGCAGCAATCCCCTACAAGGTGAGTCAGCTTGGAAACAGTAGTTGGTTAGCTGTGCAGATTCTAAAATACTGTGATGTAATGACAGAAGATGCCCTACAGGATGCCAGCATTGTATAGCACCTTACAAGTTATGCTGGCTTTAGTCTCTTAGTGTGCTGGAATTGGCTCATAAGACCTAGTTCCATTTTCTGGAGTTTTGATAGCCAGTTGACATCACTTTGGTAGCTTGAAATCAGCTATGATGGGAGTACTAGTGCCGCATAAATCTGCAAATATAAGTCAGAGGCTTGAGCCCGGGAGGTGGAGGTTGCGTGAGCCAAGATGTGCCATCGCACTCCAGCTTGGGCAACAGAGTTAAGACTCCAAAAGAAAAGAAAATAGCAATACTAATCTTGCATGATGTGATGATTAGAAAGCATATGGCATTTAGTGTTCAAATGATTGCTTTCATTGCTTGCTTTCCCATATTTTAATGTTCCATAACATTGAGTATGATTTTGTTTTCTGTAAAGCTTACCTACTGCATTTGGAAGATGATAAGTTTCTTGGCTGTTTTCTCCCTGAAACAACTGATGAATGTGATTACCTGTTTTCCTTCTAGTGGTGGGGGAAAAGTAGCTCCAGCTCAACCATCTGAGGAAGGACCAGCAAGGAAAGATGAAAATAAAGTAGATGGGATGAATGTCCCAAAAGGCCAAACTGGGACCTCTAGCCGTGGACCAGGAGACGGAGGGAACAAAGACCACTGGAAGGAGTCAGATAGGTATGCTTGTTCTCTTTCTCATTATCATCTTTCCTCTGATCCACATGTTTGTGTAATTAAGAAATTAAGTTCTTGGTTCTCAAAGCACTGTCAGATCTCTCATTGTGAGCAAACTAAAGTCAGCCAACATAAGACAGTTAAGATTCTGAAAATCTAGAAGTAATACATCATCCAGACAACAAGGACCGTTGGCTAGAGGTGCCTGTTCAGTGCCTTGAAACTGCATGCATGCACATATTTGTATTAGGCGAGTCCTTTCCTAAAGATGTGGTTTTATGCTTACGTCTCTGCAGGAAAGATGGCAAAAAGGATCAAGACTCCAGATCTGCACCTGAGCCAAAGAAACCTGAGGAAAATCCAGCTTCGGTAAGTGTTGAAGGCTGCTCCCAATTTTTCGTAGAATACTTTTTGCTGTTGGACTTCTTTCCATTTGGAATACAAAGTGTTTGGAAATAAGACATTGGTCTTTATCTGAAATAGCACAAGAAGTTTAGCTTTTTCCTGGTTTCTGCCTTCCTTTGTTCTCATCCCTTCTGCAAGGTGTAGAGGTGGTATGGGACTACAGTAAGATCACATGTGCCTCTGACCCTCTTCCCTAGCTCCTCTCCAGTGGACCATGCTGATGACTAAGCAAGTGGGTGTCATCTGACTGTCATCCCCCATTGCCAAAGGATCAGTATTCTGTGTCTTGGGTTTTGATGTGATAATTCAAGGCCTTCATTATCCTGTCACTCTCGTTGTGTTACAGAAGTTCAGTTCTGCAAGCAAGTATGCTGCTCTCTCTGTTGATGGTGAAGATGAAAAGGAGGGAGAAGATTATGCCGAATAGACCTCTACATCCTGTGCTTTCTCCTAGTTTCTCTCCACCCTGGAACATTCGAGAGCAAATCAAAACCTCTATCCAGACAAGACAAAATAAAACTCACCATCTCCTGAAGACCTTTCTTACCTTTTTTTAAAAACAAAAAATGAAATTATTTTGCATGCTGCTGCAGCCTTTAAAGTATTGAAGTAACTGGAGAATCGCCAATATAGCCAGAGAGAAAGGGACTACAGCTTTTTAGAGGAAGAGTTGTGGTGCATTATGTCACCACACAGTTGCCAGTGTGATTAGTGCCTAGGGGCCTCCATTTAGCAGAAATGGTAATGACAGTGATATAACGTCTGGAACCTAGTTGGGCAGTAGGGGAGGGAGGTAGAAGGAAAATTGTGAGATTTCTACCTTTTAGTTTTTATCCTATTGTGGCATATATGAATTCTCAAAACATTATCTGAATAAATTTTCCACTCTTGGAAAGGTAGATTTAGCCTCAAGTTGTTTTAGTCTCCAGGAGGCTGCCAGCCCCTCCTCTTATTTAATTCTGAGTTTTGGGGGCCAGCCTAGGGGGAATTTTTTTTAACCCCCCAGGGGGGTAGTTGGGAGTGAGACTATAAGCCATAAAGAATAGGACTGCATTGGACCAAAATAAATGGAAAATCGTGGTTTGAAAAGAAGCTTTTGGGAAGTGATGAGTCATTTTGTACCAGGTAATAGGGGAAAATTGTGTGACCTCCAGCAAACACATGAATGGTTATTTCCTGGAGCCGGAAGCACTTGGGGGTCGTGGTAATTCCCAGTGTTTTCTGTGTCCTAGTTTTACCCTTTCTAAACACTGTCCTTTTTGAAAGTTTGAATATATCCACATTCTGTTGAAACCTTGAAACTAAAAACTTAGACTCTTGTCGTCATCTTAAGTTCTTCGTGCTACTCTTAACCTCCCAAAAAGCAATCTCTTAAGTCACATAGGTGATGTCTTGGGCATTTTCTCTCTCAGCCATGGAGAGCTGTGAAAGGAAGAATCGCTGCTTTTCTCAAGCAAATCGGTTTCTTGATGTCTTTTGGTTCTCACTCCTTGCCTGCTCCTGATGCTTTGACCCTTTGATAGATCAGAGTGCTCTAGAATAATGGATGGTCTTGGATGGTGGATAAATAGGGACAGGGACAGTTAAATTGGGAGCCTTTTTTACAACCTTGATGAGTTTTTTTCCCCCCACATTTCCTTCTCCACTGAAATGCTACACCAATGCTTGTTGGATTCATGAGGTAGCCAGACCAATGTGTTGTTTTTCTTTATTATTATTTTTTAAAGCTTCCCTTGAGAGAATAAATGGTAATGGAGAGAACTATTTAACAAGGTCCTGGTTTCTCTTGCAACACAGTAGCTAAACTTGCCTGCTTGTATGTGCATTTTTGTAGGGATCGGCTTGGTAGACAGTATTAGCAGAGAAACGACACCTTGATCTTGGTTTGCAAGCCAGTCTCCCATCAGTCCTAGATTAGGCCCTGTTCATCCATGCAGGGGTGTTGGTTTATGCGTGCTGCAGCAGTGGGCATAATATAATTTACCCAGTTGACAAAGGTGTGTACCAAGTGAATTTAAATAATTGGTGTGGATTGGCCAGTAGCTAAGAAGTGGGCTTTTAAAGAGTGTTGAAGATTGAAAGTTTTTTTTTTTTTTTTTAAAAAAGGAAAAACCATTGATTGTAGATAATGAAAAGCTGGGGTTTGCCCTCTTCATGTCTACTCTCCTTCCAAATAGTTATATCCAAAACTGTTTTTCCCTCTCCCCTGCCTTGTCCTCCCTATTAAAATAGAAATGGGGATTAATGTCCCGCTCCTGAATACATGTAAAATTTGTACAAAAATATCTTCTATGAAAATGATTTGTAATCTGTAGACTTATTACCTGGGAGATGTCTTGATGTAAAATCCCATCCTTTGGGTTGTGGGTTTTTTTGTTTTCTCCAAATAAATCTGATCTTTAAAGTTCAAACAAACAAACAAACAAACAAAATACCAGGCGAAACTGGGACTTCTTTCTGCATCAGAAAGTAAACAAGTGATCAAAAAACGATATTGATATGTCAAAAGGATACAAAAATCAACTAGAGAGAGCTCTCACTGGCCAAATTTGAGACAATTTATGTATCAAAAAGAATAATCAAGGCAATTGGTTAAAAAAAAAACATAGAATCTTTAACATTCTGAGTCTACAGTGATACTCAAGGTGGACTGGGGGATGAAAGGGTGGAGGGAGAAAAATTATTTTTAGAGGAAAACTCTGGTTAGTAAAAGTAGAAGGAGTAATAGAATTTAGAAATCCTCATTTTGCAGTTTCCAATGATTGATTCAGGTAAGGATCATAATTGGATACTATGTCCTCTAGGTGAAAGTTACACTTGTAAAATGTGGCTGACACCATCTGAACCAACTGAACAAATTTAACATCATCAATAGTGGGACAATCTGACATCATGTGCCTAGTAAGATGGTGCAATGCATTATACATGGATTATTTATGAAAAGTCCTGCTAAAAGTGTTTAGCCTGAATCTAATCTGGCTCCAGCTTAATTTAAACCTAAGTCTGTGAAAATTTTAAAATATATTACCCATTTCCCTCCAGAAAGATGACCTCAATTTGCACTCTCAGCAAAGTAGTAGACTGCCAGTTTCCCTGAACAAGTTAATTGAGACCACGAGGACAAAAAAATACACATGCAGTATGTGAGATCCTCATCAAGACAACTGACATGGATTCTTCTCAAAGACAATGGGGAATAAAAGCAAGAGAATTTTTCTACATTGCAGGAGACCTACTTGAATCCTGGATTTTTAAAAATGCTATAAAAGACATTTTGGGACAATTGACATTTTTAGTGTGGAATGGTTATAAATGATATTTAGGAATTATGAATGTCTTCGATGTGAAAATATCTAAGGTCATAATATTCTCCTATTATGGCTATGTGGGAGAATGTCCTCATGTTTTAAAGATGAATGCTGAAGAATTTAAAAAAGAAAATAATGTCTGCAACTTACTTTCAAATGGTTTAGAAAAATCATGTAAATAGGGCAAAAAGTGAAAATACCCCCAATTCTTCTGACTCCGAAGGTCCACAAAACATACTTGAAAAGCCACTGGGCTACGCAATGAACAATCTGGATTCTCCAAATGAGTACTTATGATGGTGGCTGGGTGGAGCTCCTGGAAACCTGACATCTATCCATTTGTGTATGTCTCTCCCAGTGCCTCAACACCTGGGGTTCCTTAAGGCAGTTTCATGAATGAATTTGTTCCCACCGGTTCTTTTTCTGACATGTGAAAGCTTTTATAATCTCAGATCCTGTCTCTTTATCTCAGAATAAAGAAAGCTCCCCTCAGCATCTATGTCAACACAGACAAAGGGTTCAATCTGCCAAAAATGCCGCAGCAAAGTCTGGCTCTTGACTACAATTGGGGTGTGGGACGAGGTGGCTTTTTCCTCTGATTTCACAACCTCTCAAGCAAATGGAGTTTTATTGTTTCTTTTTCTTCTGTAAGCTAAAGGAACTAGGGCTCTAGGGTGGCTTCTACCACTAAGTTTCATCCTTTACCACCAACTGACTCAAGAAAAAACTGTGCAATAAGAGACCACAAACAACGTCCTGAAACATGAAAATAAAATGCATGTATTTTCACCTGAATATTTAGAACAATAGGACTTAGCATTAGAAGACTGGGTTCAGGTCCTGATTCTGCTTTTAACAAGTATTGGACGGGTTATGGACAACTCACACCCTGTTAAGTCTCAGTCATTTCACCTGTAAAACTGGGGGGCTAATGATAATAATAGCTATGAAAATAAAATGAAGAATAACCATGGAAATGAGTTAATGGCTATCAACGTGCTTTGTATTATGAAACGGCTATAAAATGATCCTAGCTAGTCTAGCTAACTGAATTAATAAATGAATAACCTGAAGTCCAACAAAGACATGACTTGATTGACATTATAGCACAAATTCAAATTAACAAATGAACAATCTGAGGTTCAACAAGGACATGACTTTATTGACATTACAAAGCAAATGTATTTATCTGTTCAAGAGTATCTCTCCTGGGTTAGGACTTAACACTAAAATATGGAGATGAATGAGACTGTCCTCTCAATGCACGTAGATGTATTTGTAGAGATCCATATAGATACATAAGAAATACAGCTGTCTTGCCAAATTTACTGAGTCGTCACAGCACCATACTAAGAGTTTGGGTATACTACCTCACTGAAGCTTATGACTGTCCTATGAGATAGCGCCTATTATTATCCCCATCTTATGAATAAGAAAAATGATGATACAAACGAAGGAGAGATTATAAAGGCCTGAAAAATATCAGTGAGAATGTAGGAGAAGGAATGAACTTTAGACTGAGCAGGTTAAATATGCAGGACATAGGAAACCAATGGGATATAAGGATTAAGGAAAAAAGAGATGACAAGAAACTGTGTTGCTATAATTGGGCAAATGTTACTGCCATACAGAGGGAAGAATAGGTTGGTGGGGAAAATGTCCACTCATTTAACCAATATTAACTGAGCACTTAATATGTGTCTGACAATATTATAAGCTCTAGGGATATAGCAATAAACAATATTGGTAAGAATTCCTATCTTCCTGAACTTATATTCTAGGAACAAGAGAATATGTTCAAGAATTGTTATGTTCTTGATTTTCTGAGGTGCTCATTGAACATTTGGGTGAAGATGTCCAGCAAATACCAGGAAATAGTTGGAGAAATGGGTTTAAATCTCAAAAGAGTTGCTTAAATGAGAGATGAACTTGGGGAATCTTCAGTGTATAAATGGTGATTGAATTTATGAACATGAATGAGGTCACCCAGGCATAGAATATAGTTCCAGAAGAACAGCAGGCTAAAGGTGAAGCCCCTGCAATGCCAATATTTAAGAAGAGTCCAGGAAAGAGATGAAGAAGGAACAGTTAGACAGGTAAAAGGAAAGGCAGAAGAGAATGATATGATAAAAACCAAGGAAAGAGAAAGTTGTAAGAAGAATTGGTTAATAGTTTCAAATGCTGCTAAGAGATAAATATGTATAATGAAAAACTGAATGTGGCACCCAGAGGGTCCCTATGATTATGGCAAAAGCAGTTTCAGGAGAGAAGTTGGGGCAGGAGGCCAATGTAGTGTGTGGAGGGGTGTCTAGAAGAAAAGGCTGTAAAAGCCTCAATTAAAGTGAACTTTTCTGTTGAGAACTTAGCCTGCCAGCAGGGGCAACATAGTGATATGTCATCTTTACAAAAAATAAAAAATTAGCCAGGCATGGTGACACGCACCTGTGTTCCAGCTACTCTGGAGGCCAAGGCAGGAGGATTGTTTGAGCTCCGGAGTTTGAGGCTGCAGTGAGCCGTGATCAGGCTACTGCACTCCAGCCTAGGTGACAGAGCAAGACTCTATCTCAAAACAACAACAACAACAACAACAAAAAAGAACTTAACCTGGAGAGAAACATTAATATAAGCAACAGGAGACCTAGAGTGAGGTATTGGCTTTTAAGATAGAGGAACAATGTCAGTGTGTTTGACTGCTTGTGAGAAAGGGTCAGTAAGAGAGAAGCTGGAGGAGAAAAGAGAGGGAAAAATGGGTGAGGCCACTGCAGAGACAAAGAGGAGGGATCCAGAACACCCTCCTCCTGACCCTGGGAGCAGGGAAGATGGGATGTAGAGAGAAAAACTGAGTGAAAGGGAAAGATTGCAAGTTGAGGAACTTGTTGCTGACGGCTTCTGCAAGGAGGAGATAATTTTACCTATATTTTCTCATTTTCTTTTACTACAGTTTTTTGAGACAGGAACTAAAAAAAATAGTTTTGTGAGAAACTATTAGTGTCCTCACTTCATTAATGAGGAAACTGAAGTTCAAAGAGGTTAAATGACCTGCTCTTGGAAATTGCGGGGTCAGAATTCAAACCCAGACATTTCATTTTAAGTTCCCTAGTCTTTCTTTTTCTTAATGATCGCTAGAGAGAGA
Source organism: Theropithecus gelada (assembly GCF_003255815.1). Classification (NCBI taxonomy): domain Eukaryota; kingdom Metazoa; phylum Chordata; class Mammalia; order Primates; family Cercopithecidae; genus Theropithecus; species Theropithecus gelada. The sequence continues at coordinate 97,394,624 of NC_037679.1, read as the reverse complement.
AGTTTAAGGAAAAGAAACATCAATGCCTTCAAACCCAAACCTTCAGAATGATGGTAACCAGTGAGAGAAAAGAACAAAATGGACAGGAAAACAGGATAGAGCAAAGGCCATAGGTACAATAATCGTAATAAAAATAGGTATTTATCTATAGCGTTATCTCTTTTTTCTCCCTATAAAAAATAGTTAAACAGTATAAACTATGTAAAGGGGCATGAGAAAATAGAAACTGCAAGACTTGCTTCTAAGGAAATGATTGTTTTGTAAATATATCGTAAGGACTCATCATTAAAATGACATTTTGTAATTATATTAGTTAACGGCAGACAAGAATGATTTATTCAACAAATACTTATTGAGTATCTACTATGTGCCAGATATTGTTCTAAACCCTGGACATATAATAGTGAATAAATCAGACAAGAGCTCTACTTTTTTGGAGTCCACATTCTAATGAGGAGACAGGCAGGAAATAAGCAAATTAATCAGCAAATAGCTCATGTAAAACCAGATGAGGAGTGCTACTTTAGAATGGGCAGTGGAATGAAATTCTGAAGACATGACATTTGGGTTGAGACCTCATGAACAAGAATCAGTTATATGGAAATCTGAAGCAACACACTTAGGTTGAGGGAACAGTGAATGCCAAAGTCCTGAAGTAGGAACCACCTTGGCATGTTCAATGAACACACAAAAAGCGTGGTGAGCAAGGGGAGGACAGTGGCAGGAGATGAGGCTGGAGATGTGGGCAAAAGCAGACACGTAGAGCAGCAGTTCTCAATCCTCACTGCTCACCAGAATCCCCAGAGGAGCCTTAAAAATATAGATGACTGGGTCCCCACTCCCAGAGAAGCTGATTTAATGGGTCTGAGGTGGGACTCAGGCATAGGTCTTTTGAAAAATGCCCTGGGGATTTTTGGCTCAAGAAGCACCAACTAATAAAATGTAAGACTTTTTATCTTCCAAGCTAACTCACATGTACTGAATTGGTAATATGTACCAGATATTGTATACTAAGCAATTCACTAGATGATCTAGTATCTTCACAACAATTTCATGTTATCTGTGAGTAAGACCCGATTTAGAGAGGACAGTACTCATCTTGGAGAGATGTAGTGTCTTATGTAATGGCACACAACTATTAAGTAGCAGAGGTGCATCTCCCTGACTCGAAGTCTATGATCATTACTGCTGCAAGACCTAGTTTGCTGAGGTTACAAAATGGCCAGTCTAATTTTTCAACTACTGCTCTCTAGGAAAGTGCTCTCGGGTTCTGTTAGGAAAAACTACACCAGCCGGCCATGGAGGCACATGTCCTTAGTCCCAGACACTTGGGAGGACAATGTGAGAGGATCACTTGAGCTCTGGAGGTCGAGGCTGCAGTGAACCACAATAGCACCACTACACTCCAGCCTGGGCAATAGTGTGAGACTCCGTCTCAGAAAAAATAGTTATTTGCCAGAGATTGGGAAAGAAAGAAGAAAGAAAGAAAGAAAGAAAGAGAGAAAGAGAGAAAGAGAGAGAGAGAGAGAAAGAAAGAAAGAAAGAAAGAAAGAAAGAAAGAAAGAAAGAAAGAAAGAAAGAAAGAAAGAAAGAAAGAAAGAAAGGAAGGAAGGAAGGAAGGAAGGAAGGAACTTGGCAGAAATAAAATCAATCTAGAACACTGTGGTAAAACAACTGTGGTAGTTATTACCCAGTTATCCACCCCTGTATTAGTCTATTCTGTTATTGCTATAAAGAAATACCTGATTAAAAAAAAAAGAAAAAAAAGAGGAATACCTGAGACTGGGCAACTGGGTAATTTATAGAGAAAAGAGGTTTAATTGGCTCATGGTTCTGCAGGCTGTACAGGAAGCATAGCAACTTCTTGCTGCTTGAGGGACCTCAGGAAACTTACAGTCATGGCAGAAGGCAAAGGGGCAGCCAGCATTTCACGTGGCTGGAGCAGGAGGAAGAGAGATGGGGGGAGGTGCTACATACTTTACACACTTCTAAATAAACAGATCTCATAACTCACTATCAGCACCGATGGGATCGTACTAACCCATTCATGAGAACTCTGCCCCCATGATCCAATCACCTCCCAACAGGACCTATCAGGCCCCATTTCCAACACTGAGAATTATAATACGACATGGAATTTGGTGAGGACACAGATCCAAAGCATATCAACCCCCTAGATAGTACTACAATTTCCACTTGGACCATGTGACAAGCTCTGGCCAATGAATTATGAGCTGGAATGATGTACACCATGTCTAGGCTGGAGCACATAATTGCTTCCTTTCCCACACTTATAATGGGTAGTTCCATCAGCTGGGTCATAGATGATCTCTCAGCTGACCCATACTGGACAAGTAGTGAGAGCAAAAGATTGTGGTGTTATAGATCACCGAGATTTGGAGGATTATTTATTAGGTAGCATAGCCTAGTTCACCCTGACTGATACAAACTGCATCCTTTCTCTCTGAGTTTGTCTAGAGATGACAAATTACCAGCTCTACTTACGCATCACACATGCCCAAAAAGTGTATGTGTGTGTGTGTTTTGTGTATGTGTGTGTGCTTTATTTTGTTGCTAATAAATCTATCAGAAGTGGAAAACTCTAAGTCCATCAGCAGAAAACATTCCTGTAGATATTTCTTCAGTACAAAGGATGTCAGCTGTTCAATCTGACAAGGCAATTAATGAATGAGAAACTCAAGAATACCCACATGCAGTCCACAAATACTTCCCTTGGAGAAAGATGCATACATGGGCCAAGCAAGGGCAAAAGAAAGGTCCCTAAAGAGCCCACACAATGATGTTGCTCTGGGAGAAATGTATTAATTTATTTAACAAATAAAAAAAGCTACTATGTGCCAGGCATTGTCCAAAGTGATAAAAATAGAACAGTGAACAGAACAGACAAAAATCTCCCTTTTTATAGAGTTTATATTCCAGTGGAGTGAGGGAAGATAATGACATGGCTCTAAAAGCATTTAATTGTTCTAGCATAGACCTTCCCCATTTCTCATGATCTGCTCATCCAGCTGAATAAATGAGAAATGTGACAAGCCCATCACCCCCCACTAACTGACAGGGTAAAGTCTGAAGCAATATATGGGGTAATCCAACCTACACCATCTGGAGCCCTGAAATGCAGATCATTAATTTGGCTTAAACTCTTAAATACTGGTTTCTGATTTCCATTCATAGGAAACAACAGCTCTTTCTTCTTCTGGCTGCACCTGGGGTTCTGCCCACTGGCCTAGAGGAAGAAATGAAATTCATGTTTTGATCACTACATCTGGCACTGGAATCCCTTCATCCACTTGAAAACCTCTGAAGATCTGAGTACTGTTTAAGAGCAGACTCCCTAGGGCAATTATCTTCTCAGGCCAGAAGTCTCAGGAGGTAGAGGTTGGAGTCTATGGCAGCACCATCTCTGACTAACTGGTCTGTCTGCATAGAAAATACTGCAGCTCATGTTTAGTTATTGTCTAATGTATGTGCCATCAGCTCCTAAGAGGACAAAGACAGAGTGACAGCCCCTTCCAGTGACAGTTACTATGGGACTGAACGAAGGAGGATGAACACAGAAGACAAAGACAAAGATCTGTCTTAAAAGAAGGGATTGGGGGCTCCTTGTTTCTAGTGAGCAAGGGCCCTGAGCTTCTACAGCCCTTTGTATTTGTTACATAGAATCAACAGGGAGGAAAGGTAACGGTTGGTCAGCTGCTTGATTTATCACAGGTTCACCTAATTGCTTTCTTTATACCATGGGCGTCAGGTGTTCCTATAGATAACCACAAGGAACATTGTGTTTGGGACGTGACTGCCCTCAGCATTCCTTCTGGCGGCAGATGCAGTTTGTTAGTTTGCCAACATCCTGCTTTTGTGAGAACAGTTTGCTGTTGGCTCATATAGCCTCCAGTGGTATACTGAGGTGGTCATGACCCTCATTCTTTTGGCCTCCAACACTTTCCCATTTCCTTTATTCCAATAACTGTGCTGTTGTGTATCTGTACCTTGTGTACCTCTAAACTCTCCACTGAGTGTGATACAAAGTACATTAACTAGTAAATATTTGAGGAGTAAATAATCCTGTGTTCCAACCAAATATAGACTGATGCAGACACATAATGCTAAGTCACAAAAGAGGAGGTCTGTTCAGCTTCCTGTCTTGCCTCATGGCTCCTTTCTGATACTGTGCCCTGCAGGCCAATAATGTTAGTTACTAGTCTAAGACTATACTACAAGGCCTAACGTGGTTAGTCATTCTTGTATTAGTAAAGCTCAACAGCAAATAATGGTTGATTTACTGATTGTCAAATACTATTTCTCACTAAAGGAAACCAGAACTCTTTGGTGAAATGGCTGACTTCAGAACCCTGACAGGAAATGTACAAGATGAACCTGGGACATCTTTTTTGTGCCAGAAAGTAAGAAAGCTTTCAAAGACAACTAAGTCATGTCAAAAAAGGACACAGAAGCCAGCCTGAAGGGGCTCCCTCCTGAGTCACTTTGGGACAATTTGAGCATTAAAAAAAAAAATGACTGCATTGGGTAGAAACACTTTGTGTGTATATGCATATGTATATAAATATATATAATTGCATATTTATGAGTTCACAATCATTCTTTAAAAACTCACCAGTCACCACTGCAGGTTGCTAGGGTACCAACCTATTATGCTGAAAGTTGGTAATAATAATAAAGACAAAGAATCAAGCATGAAAATAAGGCTTGGTCCTAGACAGTTTACTTAACCTCTCAGAGCTTGTTTCCTCATTTATGAAATAATAGTACTGGTAGTCCCTACTTCACAGGATTTTTGTGAGGATTAGATAAAATAATAACATATGAGATCCCAGGAAATTACAATGTACTATACGCATGTAAAGAATACCTGCTATTATTATGTGGACAGTTTTCAAGTGAAACAGATCTCTGATGATTTATAGGCACCTGGTTTGGGATTGATGTGATTATAAGACCTTGAGCAATTCAACATTCTCAGCCTCTGGTTCAAAGAGCTTACCTAAGGGGTAGATTCTCTGTTCTGTATGATTTGCCATTTTCCCTTTGAAATCCATGCAGGGCTAGAATTACTTTAGTTCCTCACTTGCCAGGGATGGAGTATACTCCCTAAAGGCCCAGCTGATGATCAAGCTGCATGTACATATGCTCCCTGGGCTCTCCTGCATAACAAGGTCCCTGGTGCTTATTACAACTGGAAGAAATCTTAGTCCTTCCAGAAGAACCATTAAAGGGCTGGTGGCAATCCAATGGTGACTTGTTACCTGGCCTTCCTCATTTAAGCAAGTGAGTCCCACAGGACGCCTGTATAACCAAGAAAGAAAGCATGAAATACCTCCTGCTCCTTGTAGAAGGGAGAATCCAGCTCTTACAATCCTTTTGCAGCATTCAAAACCTTCAGAGATTCTCAAAGAGCCAAATGGATCCCAAATGAAAGGGTTGAATGACTTCAGCCCCAAATACCAGATGAAAGCAACTGAGAAGTTGAATTCAGGAGAAAGTTGTCCAGGAATTAGTGATTGTTTTTTTCATGACTTCTCAAAGAAGATGGGGCACTGCCTCACATCCCCAACTGCTGGAGCTGAACATCGTATAAAATCAGCATTAACCTAGTGGGGCAGAGAGCTAGGATTGTATGCCCAGCAATCAATTTCTTGGAAGAGCCAATCCTCTCAACTATATGGCCAACATGACTGCTCCCATGCTATTTCTTGACCCCATCCTCATCTTGGCTTCTGTGGATTGATCCTGTGGTTGGAAATTAACCCTATCCAAAGCTCTTCTCCAGAATTTCTCAAAGTATAAATAAAATAGCCAATCTCTTGAGTGGCAGGCTGCTTAAGATGAAAAATATAAGAATTGACAAAGTCCCGTGTTTACCTCCATGTGGAGAAAGTCAATCTTCGGAAAAAGAAATGCAATCAATCCACATAGAGAAACAGACAAGAAATGGAAAGACAGACTCCTGATGATGTTTGAGCCCCTCGTTTTTCTAAGGTCCCACTGTATCTTGTTCTTCATATGGTTTGACTGATCAGTACATTCTTGATTCAGCAAGCCAATAAATTCCCTCCCAATTCTCCACAAGTTGTATTGATTGGAATTCTGTCACTACAACCAAAAAGGTCCTGACCAATATAGTATTGGTTCCTCCCACTTTCACGTTGGGATAGAAACAGAATTCAGTAACCAACTGACCTTTCTATGGATCATCGCCCAACTCTTCTCTGCCTCTGGAATCTTCATTTACTACACATGCTCCAGATCATTGCCAGAGTGACCATCCTAAAATATCTCTTCTTTTTTTTTTTTTGAGATGGGTTCTTACTCTGTCACCCAGGCTGAGTGCAGTGGTATGATCATGGCTCACTACAGCCTCAACCTCCCGGGCTCAAACAATCCTCCCACCTTGGTCTCCTGAGTAGCTGGGACTACAGACTCATACCACTACATCCGGCTAATTTTTTGTAGAGATGGGGTCTCCCTATGTCGCTCAGGCTGGTCTCAAACTCCCGGACACAAGCAATCCTCCTGCTTCGGCCTTCCAAAGCACTGAATTTAGAGGCATGAGCCACTGTGCCCAGCCTAAAATACCTCTTCTTTATAAAACATTTCCTGGCTTCCACATCTCTTTCCTCACCACAATCAAGGTATAATCCAGTACTCCCTTCATAAACCTATTCACATGTTGACCATAATATAATCACATTTTCCTTATCCACTCATTGATTGATGAGCATGTGGATTGGTTCCACATTTTTGCAATTGCAAATTGTGCTGCTAAAAACACTTGTGTGCAAGTATCTTCTTCGAATAATGGGTTCTTTTCCTCTGGGTAGATACCCAGTAGGGGGATTGCTAGATCAAACGGTAGTTCTACTTTTAGTTCTTTAAGGAATCTCCACACTGTTTTCCATAGTGGCTGTACTAGTTTACATTCCCACCAGCAGTGTAGAAGTATTCCCTGCATCCACACCAACATCTACTATTTTTTGACTTTTTGATTATGGCCATTCTTGCAGGAGTAAGTTGGTATCGCATTGTGGTTTTGATTTGCATTTCCCTGATTATTAGCGATGTTGAGCATTTTTTCATATGTTTTTTGGCCATTTGTATATCTTCTTCTGGGAACTGTCTATGCATGTCCTTAGCCCACTTTTTGATGGGATTGGTTTTTTCTTGCTCATTTGTCTGAGTTCTTTGGATATTCTGGATATTAGACCTTTGTCAGGTATATAGATTGTGAAGATTTTCTCCTACTCTGTGGGTTGTCTGTTTACTCTGCTGGCTGTTCCTTTTGCCACGCAAAAGCTCTTTAGTTTAATTAAGTCCCAGCTATTTATCTTTGTTTTTATTGCATTTGCTTTTGGGTTATTGGTCATGAGATCCTTGCCTAAGCCAGTGTCTCGAAGGGTTTTCTCCAATGTTATCTTCTAGAATTTTTATAGTTTCAGATCTTAGATTTAACTCCTTAAACCATCTTGAGTTGATTTTGGTATAAGGTGATAGGTGAGGATCCAGTTTCATTGTCCTACATGTGACTAGCCAATTATCCCAGCACCTGGGGGTAAGGGTGTCCTTTCCCCACTTTATGTTTTTGTTTGCTTTGTCAAAGATCTATTGGCTCTAAGTATTTGAGTTTATTTTTTGGGTTGTCTATTCTGTTCCATTGGTCTACGTGCCTATTTTTATACCAGTACCATAATGTTTTGGGGACTATGGCCTTATATTATAGTTTTAAATAATGTAATGTAATGCCTCCAGATTTATTCTTTTTGCTTAGTCTTGCTGTGGCAGTGTAGCTCTTTTTTGATTTCATATGAAATTTAGATTTTTTTTTTCTAATTTTGTGAAGAAGGATGGTGGTATTTTGATGGAAATTGTATTGAATTTGTAGATTACTTTTGGGAGTATGGTCATTTTCACAATCTTGATTATACCCATCTGTGAGCATGAGATGTGTTTCTATTTCTGGGTGGCCATTTGGGCAGAAACTGAGCTAGCTGTAGGAGTTCCTTTTCATAGCCCAGTGGCACCTGGAAAGTCAGCAAGACACAACTGTTCACTCCCCTGGGAAGGGGGTTGAAGCCAGGGAGCCAAGTGGTCTAGTTCAGTGGATCCCACCCCAGAGAGCCCAGCAAACTAAGATCTACTGGCTTGAAATTCTCGGTGCCAGCACAGCAGTCTGAAGTCAACCTGGGACACTCCTGCTTGATGAGGAAAGGGGCATTCGCCATTGCTGGGGCTTCAGTAGGTGGTTTTATCCTCACAGTGTAAACAAAGCCACCAGGAAGTTCAAACTGGGCAGAGCCCACCACAGCTCAGCAAAGTCACTGTAGCCAGACTGCCTCTCTAGATTCCTCTTCTCTGGGCAGGACATCTCTGAAAAAAAAAAAAAAAAAAGGCAGCATCCCCAGTCAGGGGCTTACAGATAAAACTCCCATCTCCCTGGGACAAAGCATCTGGGGGAAGGGATGACTGTGGGTGCAGCTTCAGCAGACTTAAATGTTCCTGCCTGCCAGCTCTGAAGTGAATGATGGATCTCCCAGCACTGTGCTTGAGCTCTGCTAAAGGACAGACTGCCTCCTCAAGTGGGTTCCTGACCGCTGTGCCTCCTGGCTGGGAGAAACCTCCCAGCAGAAGTTGACAGACATCTCATACAGGAGAGATCTGACTGGCATCTGGCAGGTGCCTCTCCGGGACAAAGCTTCCAGAGGAAGGAACAGGCAGCAAACTTTGCTGTTCTGCAACCTCTGCTGGTGATACCCAGGCAAACAGGGTCTGGAGTGGACCTCCAGCAAACTCCAGCAGACCTGAAGCAGAGAGGCCTGACTGTTAGAAGGAAAACTAAAGAAAGGAATAACATCAACATCAACAAAAAGGACATCCACACCAAAACCCCATCTGGAGGTCACCAAAATCAAAGACCAAAAGTCAATAAATCCATGAAGATGAGGAGAAACCAGCACAAAAAGGCTGAAAATTGCAAAAACCTAAAAGCCTTTTCTCCTCCAAAGGATCACAACTCCTCGCCAGCAAGGGAACAAAACTGGATGAAGAATGAGTTTGACAAATTGACAGAAAGAGGCTTCAAAAGGTGGGTAATAACAAATGGCTCTGAGCTAAAGGAGCATGTTCTAACCCAATGTAAACAAGCTAAGAACATTGAAGAAAGGTTAGACAAACGGCTAACTAGAACAACCAGTTTAGAGAAGAACATAAATGACCTGATGGAGCTGTAAAATACAGCACGAGAACTTCGTGAAGCATACACAAGTTTCAACAGCCGAATCGATCAAGCAGAAGAAAGGATATCAGAGACTGAAGATGAACTTAATGAAATAAAGCATGAAGACAAGATTAGAGAAAAAAGAATTAAAAGGAATGAAAAAAGCCTCCAAGAAATATGGGACTATGTGAAAAGACCAAACCTACATTTGATTGGTGTACCTGAAAGTGATGGGGAGGATGGAACCGAGTTGGAAAACATTCTTCAGGATATTATCCAGGAGAACTTCCCCAACCTAGTAAGGCAGGCCAACATTCAAATTCAGGAAATACAGAGAACACCACAAAGATACTCCTTGAGAACAGCAATGCCAAGACACATAATTGTCAGATTCACCAAGGTTTAACTGAAGGAAAAAATGTTAAGGGTAGCCAGAGAGAAAGGTCGGGTTACCCACAAAGGAAAGCCCATCAGACTAACAGTGGATCTCTCTGCAGAAACCCTACAAGCCAGAAGAGAGTGGGGGCCAATATTCAACATTCTTAAAGAGAAGAATTTTCAACCCACAGTTTCATATCCAGCCAAACTAAGCTTCAAAAGTGAAGGAGAAATAAAATCCTTTACAGACAAGCAAATGCTGAGAGATCTTCTCACCATCAGATCTGCCTTACAAGAGCTCCTGAAGGAAGCACTAAACATGGAAAGAAACAACCGGTACTAGCAACTGCAAAAACATGCCAAATTGTAAAGACCATTGATACTATGAAGAAACTGCACCAACTAACGCACATAATACCAGCTAGCAACATAACGACAGGATCAAATTCACACATAACAATATTAACCTTAAATGTAAATGGGCTAAAAGCCCCAATGAAAAGACACAGACTGGCAAATTGGATAAAGAGTCAAGACCCATCAGTGTGCTTTATTCAGGAGACCCATCTCATGTGCAAAGACACACATAGGCTCAAAATGAAGGGATAGACGAATATTTACCAAGCAAATGGAAAGAAAGAAAGAAAAAAAGCAGGGGGTTGCAATCATAATCTCTGATAAAACAAACTTTAAACAAACAAAGACCAAAAAGACAAAGGCATTACATAATGGTAAAGGGATCAATGTAATAAGAAGAGCTAACTATCCTAAATATATATGCACCCAATACAGGAGCACCCAGATTCATAAAGCAAGTTCTTAGAGACCTACAAAAAGACCTAGACTCCCACACAATAATTGTGGGAGACCTTAACACTCCACACTCAATATTAGACAGATCAATGAGACAGACAACTAATAAGGACATTCAGGACTTGAACTCAGCTCTGGACCAAGAGGACCTAATAGACATCTACAGAACTCTCCACCCCAAATCAACAGAATATACATTCTTTTCAGCACCTTATCAGACTTATTCTAAAATCAACCACATAATTGGAAGTAAAACACTCCTCAGCAAATGCAAAACAACAGAAATCATAACAAACAGTTCTCAGACCACAGTGCAATCAAATTAGAACTCAGGATTAAGAAACTCACTGAAAACCACACAACTACATGGAAACTGAACAACCTGCTCCTGAATAACTACTGGGTAAATAACGAAATTAAAGCAGAAATAAAGATGTTCTCTGAAACCAATGAGAACAAAGACACAACGTTTCAGAATCTCTTGGACACAGCTAAAGCAGTGTTTAGAGGGAAATTTATAGTACAAAAATCCCCACAAAAGAAAGCAGGAAAGATCTAAAATCAACACCCAAACATCACAATTAAAAAACCTAGAGAAGCAAGAGCAAATAAATTCAAAAGCTAGCAGAAGGCAAGAAATAGCTAAGATCAGAGAAGAACTGAAGGAGATAAAGACACAGAAAACCCTTCCAAAAAAATCAATGAATCCAGGAGCTGGTTTTTTGAAAAGATCAACCAAATAGATAGATCATTAGCCAGACTAACATAGAAGAAAAGAGAGAAGAATCAAATAGATGCAGTAAAAAATGATAAGGGCAATATCACCACTAATCTCACAGAAACACAAACTACTATCAGAGAATACTATAAACACCTCTATGCAAATAAACTAGAAAATCTAGAAGAAATGGATAAATTCCTGGATACATACACCCTCCCAAGTCTAAACCAGGAGGAAGTTGAATCCTTGAATAGAGCAATAACAAGTTCTGAAACGGAGGCAGTAATTAATAGCATACCAACCAAAAAAAGCCCAGGACCAGACAGATTCACAGTCAAATTCTATCAGAGGTACAAAGAGGACTTGGTACTATTCCTTCTGAAACTATTCCAAACAATAGAAAAAGAAGGAATCCCCCCTAACTCATTTTATGAGGCCAGCATCATACTGATACCAAAACCTGGCAGAGACGCAACAAAAAAGGAAAATTTCTGTCCAATATTCCTGATGAATATTGGTGCAAAAATCCTCAATAAAATACTGCCAAACCAAATCCAGCAGCATGTCAAAAAGCTTATCCACCATGATCATGTCAGCTTTATCACTGGAATGCAAGGCTGGTTCAACATATGCAAATCAAAAAATGTAATCCATCACATAAACAGAATCAATGACAAAAACCACACGATTGTCTCAATAGATGCAGAAAAGGCCTTCGATAAAATTCATGCTAAAAACTCTCAGTAAACTAGGTATTGATGGAATGTACTTCAAAATAATAAGAACTATTTATGACAAACCCACAGCCAATATCATAAGTAATAATTTTATTTTAATTCTATAGGAAAAAACCTCAAACTTGCCTTCCTTGTTGGAAGTGAGCTGAAACTCCAGAAAAGAGGCACCTGCTTTCCATCATTAGGGAAGCCGGAAAACTCACCTTCCTTGTTGGAAGTGAGTAAAACCCCAGAAAAGGAGTTGTACAGCAAAAGAAATCTTAGATATCAACCAAATTTTGGGAGATCAGCGATTTTCTGGAGCAGGGAGCTCCCCAGACCTGAGCAGATTGTCCTATTAGTTGGAGCAATAAAGATCGTTCAAGCTGGCACCAAGCACCAATAGGACATTTGTCGGTCAGGATCACCTCCACTTGGATTCCCTTCCACTGGTTGCCAATTTGTAAACCAAAAAGTATCTGAGACAGGTCTCAATCAATTTAGAGGTTTATTTTGCCAAGGTTAAGGGCAATGCCTAGGAGAAAAAAAGCACAGAATCACAGAAACAGTCTGTGGTCTGTGCCTTTCTCTGAAGATAATTTTGAGGGCTTCAATATTTAAGGGGAAAAGCAGGCTGGAGGGGGAAAGGAGAGGGTATGGTCACACTACAGAACCCACATGTTGCAAGAGAAAAGGAGCAGGTAGGTGAATAGTCAATTATATATTCATCTCATGCTCAGTAAATTGGCACTTTACCTAAGTAGCTACCTGTGCAGATAGGTAACATTTTATCAGTAGGAGCAAAAAGAAAATCAGCTTCTTGTATGACTTGGCCTTCAGCTTAATTTTTTTTCTTTCAGCATAATTAATTGAGGTCCCAAGTTTTTGTTTTCCTTCCACAGATCTGGAGTCAAAAGACCTGAGTTCCAGTTCTGCCAGCAACCTTCTGTGTATCCCATCAAATCACCTCTCCTCTTGGGGCCTTCCTATTAGTAAAATGAAAAGATTGGTCTGTGTACTTTCAAAGACTCATCCAGCCTCAACAATCTAACAGTCTGCAGGTTTCATACCTGGGAAGAGGGAGTACCTGCTTTTAAACAGGCCATTACTTTAATAGCTGTTGAGCTCCTACTGTGTGCATGGCAGACATCCAGCAGTGGTCAGGATGTGTGCAGTCTCTGAGGGTATTAGTTTCCTATTGCTGCTGTAATAAATTACCACAAACTTAATCGTTTAAAACCACATAGTTTATCATCTTACAGTTCTGAAGGTCAGGATCCTGCCATCAGTTTCACTAAGCTAAAATCAAGGTGCCAGCAAGCTTGTGTTTATTCTGAAGGCTCAAGAGGAGAATGTATTTCCTTGCCTTTTCAAACTTCTAGAAGTCATCTGCATACCTTGGCTGGTGGGCTTTCCCTGCACCTTCAAACTAGCAGCACAGAGTCATCATGTCACCTTCACTGATGAACCTTCCTGCCTTTCTCTTATAAAGACCCTTGTGATTATATTAGACCCACTCAGATATTCTAGGATAATCACCCTATTTCAAGGCCCTTAAGGTAATCAAATCTGTAATGTCCTTTTTCCTATTTAAAGAAATATAGCCGTAGGTTCTAAAGTTTAGTACGTAGATATCTTTAGCAGGGAGAGCCTTTATTCAGTCTACCATCCTGGGCTTAGCTTCATTTATTTATTTATTTATTTATTTTTGAGACGGAGTCTCGCTCTGTAGCCCAGGCTGGAGTGCAGTGGCTGGATCTCAGCTCACTGCAAGCTCCGCCTCCCGGGTTCACGCCATTCTCCGGCCTCAGCCTCCCGAGTAGCTGGGACTACAGGCGCCCACCACCTCGCCCGGCTAGTTTTTTGTATTTCTTAGTAGAGACGGGGTTTCACCGTGTTAGCCAGGATGGTCTCGATCTCCTGACCTCGTGATCCACCCATCTCGGCCTCCCAAAGTGCTGGGATTACAGGCTTGAGCCACCGCGCCCGGCCAGCTTCATTTATTAAAAGACCAGGAAGCTCTCTTCATATATGAGCCTATAAGAGATACTCTTCTCTGGATATTATAAGGGGTACCGATGAACTCTTAAAGGGAAAAGTGCCACCATCTGACCACTGTCACCATCACTGTCACCAACAAGCATAGACTTTGTGAAACCCAATTCCTGTTGCCAGCAACTGACATCCACAAGGGCATAGACAGGCAAAGTTTATGTTCAAACCCTTCAGCAACATTGTCTTAAGATAATTTCCAAATGAGATAACATCAGAACGGATATCCAGGAGCAGCCAGGCACACAGTAGATGCTCAACAAAAGCCAGGAGTTTGGAGGTTTTCTCATAATCTTCATTAATCAGTGAGTTGAGGGTTCTGATATGCTTTTTGGCTGTACTACTTTGGTAGGTTTGCCAGGCCAGATCCAGTTATGTCACAATAATCAAGCATGCCAATGCTTAGCCTGCTTGACAACAACGTTGAGAGGCTCTGATAAAGACCACTGGACAAAGGTCAATCTCTTTATCTTCAGCTCTGTGAATGAAAATAATCTGCTAATGCACTGGGGCTTAGCCATTGTTTGGCACTGACCTATGAGAGGAGGTTGCCCCTGCACTGCCTTTCTCTCCTCCCAGTTGTGTCTTATAAGCTGCTGTCACCTTAACCACAGGTTGTCCAGAGAAACGAAAACTCTCCTCCCAGGGGATTATGATCCTTCCACCTACACGCCAGAGACTTAGGGCTACAATGGCATAGATGCCACAAAAGAAAAGGAGAAAGGAACTGACTTTCTGGCAGATACAGAACTGAGTCTCTGTGAAGGAGTTAACAGCCTTTCTGGATCAATAATATCATTTTCTGGTAAGGAAACAATGCATTTGGTAACATGGAGGTGACTCTAGTAAATGAGAAGTTGGGAAAGTACCACAGTAGTAAGAGAAAAGGCATGTTGGCCGGGTGCACTGGCTCATGCCTATAATCCCAGCACTTTGGGAGGCCGAGGTGGGAAGATTGCTTGAGCCCGGGAGCTTGAGACCAGCCTGGGCAACATGGTGAGACAAAAAATTTAAAAATTGGCCAGGCATGATGGCACATGCCTGTGGTCCCAGCTATTCAGGAGGTGGAGGCGAGAGGACCACTTGAGCCTGGGAGGTCCAGGCTCCAGTGAGCTATGATCATCACTGTACTCCAGCCTGGGTGACAGAGTGAGACCCTGTCCCCCACCAAAAAAAAAAAAAAAAAAAAGAGAGAAAGAGGCATATTGTCTTGCCATAATTGGATAACTGCAGACCCAACCCTAAAAAACTGTCCTCTGACAGGAAAATAAAATGTTCTCCTACTTCATTAAGGCTGATAGAAATGTAGCAAAAACCTGGTAGTATTTCCTTGCACAGCTTTGGAGACAACAAAGGTGGGCTGGAATTTTTGCTGCTTGCTAGATGGATGGCTTTTTGATAAGTTGCTCACTTCTCAGTACCTCAGTGACCTTATGCATGAAATAATAAATTGCATATACAGAAAATAAAATGCCTGCCTCCTAGTGCTGTTGAAGTATTTAATACAACCACACACCAATTGGTCGATCATTTTTTTTCACTGTTAATGTTTCCCTTAACACTCTGGAAATCACTAAAACTTTTAAAATCATCTAGTTTGAGCCTTAATTTTACAGATATTTTCTGGATACTGTGTTACATTAATTTATATACAAATTTCAATGAAGATAATGTTTTGAGCTAAAATAGTCAGTGATTGTCATATTTGACCCTGGAATCATATGAGCTTTCTACAAAACCCTAAGTCAAGAAATGGTTCTGTTCAATGCAAAATGGCAGCTTTTCAGAGTTTTGTGATCTCCTTAAAGGTCTATTCACACCAAACCTAATCTGGAAATCAAAAGCAGATCAAAGAGTTAAAAAAGAAGTAATGTTGTTGGCAAAAAGATTTTAAAGTTTAATTGAAAAATTCTACTTTATAATATCTTAATTTATATTTTATGACTAATCATTATGTTTGCATATGCAATATGTATTTCACTCTATATATATACAACACAGGAAATGCTGAAATGTATATTCAGAGCTGATCTGTTGACATTTAGTTTTAGATCTGTTGGTATGTTAATTGGGTGTTTTCTTACGATTTAGAAAATTTGTCCATAGAAGCAAGGAATAAAAGAGCAATTCATAAAAAATCATTTTTCAATTTAGAGGGGATGGAGAAGAGATTTGCATTAAAAACTATCCACTATATTCTCTGCACTATTTTCTTTAGGAAGCAAGAATGTTCCAGCTTCCCCCATCTTGGAAGTTTTTCCACTTAATCATTAAACTGAGACCAAGAAAGGACAAGATAATGGAAGTGAAAGTTAAACTGCTTCAGACTGATGGAGGCTCAGCTCAGCCCCAAGAGCTTGGAGCACAGTAACAGTGTGCATTATAAGAGGCAGAAACAAGATAACTTAGCAGCTCCAATCCAATAGCTTTTCTTTGTTGTTGTTGTTGTTGTTTGAGATGGAGTCTTACTCTGTCACCCAGGCTGGAGTGCACTGGTGCAATCTTGGTTCATTGCAACCTCTGCCTCCCATGTTCAAGTGAGTGGCCTGCTTCTGCTTTCTGAGTAGCTGGGATTAAAGGCAGGAGCCACCATGCCCAGCTAATTTTTGTATTTTTAGTAGAAATGGGGTTTCACCATGTTGGCAAAGCTGGTCTTGAACTCCTGACCTCAAGTGATCTGCCCACCTTGGCCTGCCAAAGTGCTGGGATTATAGGCATGTGTAGAGGACTACGTGCTCGCAAACAAGACGTCCCCGATAAGTCCTGCTCTTGCAAACGAAGCAGGGAGTTCCCAATAAGTACTGCTCTTGCAAACCAAGCAGGGCATTCCTTCCCTGTAAACAGGGAGGACAAAGGAGCCAGCTGCAAACAGCAGACCCTAGGGGCTTGTTTATGTGTAAACATCTTGAAAATCCAGAAAGTCAGGGAAAGGTCAGAAAAACAACAATGTATCTTGTGACTTGGCAACATTCCACAAACGACTGTATAAAATAAAGCAGAGCGTGCCATTCGAGGCGGCTGCCATGTTTGTCTTACCTTGTGTTGTCTTGTGTGTTCATTCCTTTGTTTAGGAAACACGCGGACCCCAACATCTGGCGCAGTAAGCAGGGTCCATGGCTCCATGAGAGCAAGGAACCGGAGGGGGAACACCCCGGGCAGGTAAATAAAGAAAGGGGGACCCATGGGAAAATTATGGGGAATTCCACCTCTCTGGCCTCTGCATATTTGCGGTTACTCCAGGGACTGTTGATGTCTATAGGAGTAGAAGTTAGTTAAAGAACATAAGACTTTGAAGCGATTGTTTGCCCATGTTGAACAATATTGTTATTGGTTTCAATATCAAACCAAAGTGCAGTTAAATCGAAAGGAATGGTTACAAGTGGTTAAAGTCCTGCATCAAGCTCATCAGCGAGGGCAAACGATGCCTCTGACTTTGTGGACTTTGTGTAGTTCCATTACGCAGGCATTAGAGTTACTTGAAACTGACTCAGAGCATGGCAATACTGCCACAGGAGGTGAGGCGTCTGAAGCTTTAGAGAGGAATGATCCTAGAGGGGAACATATTTACGCCCCGGTTGTTGAGGACAAGGAATTGGAAAAAGAGCTAATGCCTCCTTCATCTGAAGGAAATTCTGATTTGCAGCACATTTTAGAGATGTTACAACAGTTGTTAAAATTGCAAGGTACCGCTGCTCCTGTTTCTCCTCTCTCTCCACCATGAGCCTTCCCTGTTACCTTCCCTTCTGTTCCTTTGGAAAAGGATTTCCCTTTGCCTCCACCTCCAACCTCTTTGCCTATGTCAGGTCAGGTTTTCTCTGTGCCTCTTCCTCCTGTAGGAGAAAAGAAGGAATCAAAGGAAAAGGATGATTTCGAGGAATTAGATTTATTCCCAATAACACGGGCTGCTTTCGGCCCCAATGCTCAGTTCCCAAACGGTGGCCAGAATGTGACTTTTACAGCCCTACAACTTAAATTTTTGAAAGAAATGAAAGCTGCAATTTCTAATTATGGACCTCAGTCACCATTTGTTCTTGGCCTTCTCGATTCCTTCTCTTTAGAACATATGATGATTCCTATTGACTGGGAAACGTTGGGACAGGCTGTCCTTGATCGTTCGCAATGGCTTCAATTAAAAAGTTGGTGGTGGGAGGAAGCAAGAGTACAAGCTAAAAAAAATGCTACCCAAAATCCCCCAGGACCTACTGAAGAGCAGCTTATGGGTTCAGGACAATACGCCACTCTTAATGCTCAGGCAGGCCTAGATGATATAGCTCTCACTCAGATTAAAGCCTTGTTTATAAAAGCGTGGACTAAGGTTGAAATAGCGGGTAAAACTTCTTTATCTTTTGTAAAGATCCTACAAGGAGCCACTGAGCTGTATCCAGATTTTGTAGCCCGTCTTCAAGATGCTGTATTAAAGACTGTAGGTTTAGGCCCTGCTGCTAAAATTCTTTTGGATACTCTGGCTTTCGAGAATGCTAATCCCGAGTGCCAAAAATTGCTGCGTCCTCTAAAAGCTAGTGGAGCTGATTTAGCTGAATACATTCGGGCTTGTGCAGGTGTTGGAAGAGCTATTTACAATGCTCAATTGTTTGCTGGGGCATTTTCTAAGGCTTTAAAAGGCAATTCTAAACAAGGTATATGCTATCAATGTGGGAAACCCGGTCATTTTAAAAAGGAATGCCAAAAAAATTAGGCTCTTCTGCTCTAAAAGAAAAAAGGTTACCATCTGGTATGTGTAAATGATGTGGCAAGGGTCGACACTGGACCAATGAATGCCGTTCAAAAACTGATAAAAGTGGGAATGTATTGTCACCCCTCTCAGGAAACGGGAGCCGGGGCTCGCAGGCTTGGGGCCCCAACAACTACAATGCAGGCCTACCCCAGTACCCAGTGAGCAGTGGCTTACAACATCAAGGAATGACCTCGAGTCCTCCTTAAAGACATCTTACCCTACCCCAGTTTCTCAGCTTTATGCTGCCACTAAGCAGAGTGCTGCTGCTGACCTAGCTATTGTCCAACCTTATACTTTATCTCCTAATGGAGGCATATATAAGTTGGTGACCAGAATGTGTGGTCCTTTGCCAAAGGGACATGTAGGACTTTTACTAGGTCGAAGCAGCAGCGCTATGCGGGGGTTAATGGTGGTCCCAGGAATTATTGATTCTGATTTTACTGATGAAATCCTTATTATGGTACAAGTCTCACAATTTATGCGCCTAGAGGCAGGGGAACGCATTGCACAAAGTTTGACGTCTTTGAACCCTATGAGCCCTGTAAAAACTTTGCTGACCTCTGTTTCTAGTAATGTATTGATTGTTGTTCTTGCCTTTGTCATTTTCACAGTCTGCTGGAGATGGTGCCAAAGGGCAAACACCGAATCCCAGTGAGCCCAACATATAATGATGGTTTTAAAAGAAATTCAAACTTGTAAATAAGGAAAGGGGAAATGTAGAGGACTACATGCTCACAAACGAGACGTTCCTGATAAGTCCTGCTCTTGCAAACGAAGCAGGGAGTTCCCGATAAGTCCTGCTCTTGCAAACCAAGCAGGGCGTTCCTTCCCTGTAAACAGGGAGGACAAAGGAGCCAGCTGCAAACAGCAGACCCTGGGGGCTTGTTTATGTGTAAACATCTTGAAAATCCAGAAAGTCAGGGAAAGGTCAGAAAAACAACAATGTATCTTGTGACTTGGCAACATTCCACAAACGACTGTATAAAATAAAGCAGACCACGCATTTGAGGCAGCCGCCACGTTTGTCTTGTCTTGTGTTGTCTTGTGTGTTCATTCCTTTGTTTAGGAAACATGGGGACCCCAACAGGCATGAGCCACTACACCTGGCCTTCCAAACCAATAGCTTTTCTAGGTTCCTTTATATATCAAGAGCTGAAGTCTTCTGCCACAAATGCTTCTGAGGTTTTATTTTTAATATGTAGCATTTATTCATTCCTAGCCATGAACCATGCACTGTGTTAAGGTACTCACTAAAACCTTGCAACTACCTAGTTAAGAAGGTATTATTACTGTCATTGTACAGATGAAAATGAGACATGGAGATGTTAAGCAACTTGGCAAAGGTCATCCAGAGAAGCAAGTTTGGATGCAAGTGTGGTGCAAGTGGTGTGTGTGTGTGTGTGTGTGCGCGCGTGTGCACATCTGGGTTTTAGGAGAGGGATGGGAGTCTCACTTTTGGCAGAATGCTAAACCATGAACATGGTCCACTCTGCTTCTCTTTTCTCCCTCTTCTTTACTCTTGATAATTGCACTATACTTCCAGAAAATTGCCAGGTAAGGCACTATCCCTCTTCGTTTTTACCTTGCCATAACAGAGAGTTTAACACCAACAGTATTGCCAGAAATAGCTTTTCCTGAAATACAGCAAATTGTGTTTGCACCAAATGGACCTGCCACTTATCCAGAAGTCACTCTGAGCAGCACAGAGGACTTGGCAATAACAATGATGGACGGCACACCCTGCACCCTCCTTTCTATTGTTTATTTGCTATCACCATGCTGCAGACTCAGGTACTCTTTAATTTGCAGATTCTTCCACTCCGTTCATAACAACTACACAAGCCTGAAGGGCAAAAGGGTGAAGGCCTTCACCATCAACAAGAAACCTTTATTGAAGAAGGCAGCACAAAGGAGAATAAGTAGCAGAGAAGCTGAGTAGGTAAGCTTTGAAGTCAAACCAGAGAGGTTCAAACCTTGCCTCTGTCTGGTTGTGTCATTGAGCTCATGGTGGTAGAGGCAAGACATGGTTTGTCTTGAGCTGAATGACCGTGGATAAGTTCCTTGAGTGTACATAAGCCTCAGTGTCTTCATCTGTAAGATGGAGATAATAATAGCACCAACCTCACAAGCTTTGCATGAATATTGAACGACATTAGAAATGCAAAGTGCCTGCCTACATCAAGAACCTAAAAGCTGCCTTTTATTATTGCAGATCTTCTTTGAGTCATGCTTAGTGCTAAGAACTTATTACGTCGCCTCCACCCATACCAGCTGGGTAGGGAGACAGGGCACATATATGAAAAACTATCATTGATAATACAAGGTAGACAACTGTCACACAAATAGCATAAATGCATGTTGTAGAAAATCCAAGGAAGAAATAAACACCAAATTATAAAAAAAAGTAATTAGATTACAGATGGCAGTCCAGAAAGAGCAGGCAATTTTACCAATACTAAAAGCAATTTTTGAAAAAGAAATAAAATCCAAGTCTTCTGGTACATATTGTAGAATTTTTAAAAATAAAACTGTGCCACAATAATATTAAGGAAAATAATCTTAACAACAGCAGTAGTTGGCTGAGTGCAGTGGCTCATACCTATAATCCCAGCACTTTGGGAGGCAAAGGCAGGAAGATTACTTGAGGCTAGGAGTTGGAAACAAGCCAGCCTGGGGGACATAGTGAGGCCATATCTCTACAGAAAAAAAAAATTAGCCAAGCATGGTGGTGTGGCACTGTAGTCCTAGCTGCTCAGGACGCTTAAGTCAGGGGGATTGCTTAAGCCCAGGAGTGTGAGGCTTCAGTAAGCTATGATTGCACCAGCCTGGGTGAAAGAGCAAGACCTTGTTTCTCAATAAGAAACAACAAACAAACAAAGAACCAAAAAAACAGCAGTAGTAATTAACACTTGGAAGTCACCTTTTATGAGCCAGGCATTTTATACACATTATCTTATTAAATCCTCAAATTAACCCCAGGAGGGAAGTACTGTATTTTTCCCTATTTTACAGAAGAGAAAATTGAGGTACAGGAAGATAAGTAACTTGCCCAAAGTCCTACGGCCAGAAAGAGGCTGAACAAGGACTTAAACCCAGGTTTTCAAGCAATCACAATGGAACGTTGAAGGGGAGAGGAGAACAGGGTAAGCAGGAGCCAGGGAAATGACAGGCCAACTCTTAGTAGGGGAAACAGACATTCATGGCAAGTTAACGGGCCACCTCTACTGGAAGAGAAAATTCAAGTAGAGGAGTTAGCAGACACAGAACAGTGTATAAAGCAGATGAAAGAAGGCTCTGAATGCCAATCCAGACAGCAAAGTTTCTCTTTGTCTGTTGTTTGGTTGGGGAGAAGACAGGAACAGAAGACGGGAGTCTGACAATTCTGTAGTTAAGGGGTTTTTTTAGACTCATCTGGTTACAGACAGAGTGAAGAGGAAGAGTCCAGTGGGAGGGAGACCAGTCATTGGCTAACAGCAGCAGCTCTGAGGAAGGATGAGGTGTTTTTCAGGTGTTCCCCAACTTGCCAGGGACACACAGCCACAAATCCACCTCCCAGTCTCACCACAGAGCATCGAGAAACTGATACTGTCTATCCATCTCTCCCTACAGGCTGTAGTACTCTGTGTCCACAGCAGTAGACAAAGTCCTTTGGGAATCATGAAGATTTTTTTCCGTTACCAGACATTTAGATTCATCTGGCTCACCAAGCCACCTGGCCGGCACTTTCACAAAGATCGCCAGCTTTGGATGCCTCTGACTCTTGCTGACTTTGAAGCCATAAATCGCTGTAACAGGCCATTGCCTAAAAACTTTAACTTTGCTGCGGATGTGCTGGACCAGTGGGCCCAAAAGGAGAAGGTATACGATGATGGGCTTCCAGTAGATGCTTGGTGTCCCCTTATCTCTCAGTCTTCCATTTCCTTGTTCTGTGGTCTACCACTTAATTCCAATGCACTCTTTCACTCTCTTGGTTTCCATTGTTTGTTTTCCAATTGTCCTCCCCTCTCCCCAGAAGATCTTAGATCCTCAGCTACAAATGGCTGGGTGGCCCTGAAGCCTTCTCTGTCCCCCATCCCCAGGGTGGTTCCTCACAGAGTTAGGCCTCTTTTCCTTCTCTTCTCCAAGCCCCACGCAACAGTGCTTTGTTTTTAAGTTGGTCACAGGCTTATCCAAAAAGCAGTAAATTGAGTTTTGGTTTTATGAATACAGTTATCATTGGAGTAATTAGGAGAGAATTGGAGGTTGACAAGAATAAAGCAAGCAGCCCTTATGCAATGTTTACAGTGCAGCCTCAGGATGAGTTCTCTGTGTACTGATCCTCACCCCCTGCCAGGCACTGAGCTAAACACTTAACCTAGCAGTGCCTATCAAAATGCACTGCAGGCCCCATGGATGGGAACATGATGTTAGGTACTAGACAGACAAGGTATTAAATAACATTGAATCAATTCTTCCTGTTGAATACATGGAGAAAGCCTTCCTTGAAAACCATTGTGTCTTTAGCACCTAACACTTGCTAAACAGTCTCGAATAAAGACCACAGGTAGAAGCTAATCATCTCTAGATAAAATTTAATGGCATAGTTTTTTTCTTAGCATATTTGTTTTTCAATAACCTATTTTTTAGCAAGTGGTAATAACTGTCCAATAATGGTGCTGATTAAATGTATATTCCTTCTTAGGTAAATGTATACACCTAAAAAGTGAGTCAACGTAGAGAAGTATACAAAATAAAGAATAGTGCAGGTGCAGACAGAGCTGACAGAAACAGTGATACTTAAATGACTAAAGATTGAGAAATACTGACCTATATTATTTCACCAAATCCCCATAACAACCTGGGAGGTTTGCAGATGAGGAACTTGACCTCATAGAAACTAAGTTACTTATCCAAGGCCACACAAAAGAACATAAACCGAGTCCCTGATCTTTACAGAGGTTACATCCATAGGAAAGAGACACATCTGTCATATAATGAATTGGAGTTGTCTGGAGTATGAGCACAACAATGAAGGAACACGGAGAAGTCAGTGGAGAAACAAAGAGAAATCTAAGAAAAGCTCATAGACTAATTGACCTGTCAACAGGGCTTTTAAGGATTTGCCAGCCAGAAAAGATAAAATAAGTTCTCCAGATACGGGAAAGAAGGGGGAGGAATTTTTTCTTTCCAAGTAATACATAAGGCAAAGAGGTTTTGCAGTACAGATGACTCACTTTGTAGAATGAAGGGGAAGAAGTTTCCTCTAGAAGTCAATCAATTGATGCCTCCCTCGACCCTGCTTCTTGTGACTTGTGAAAACCACACCTCAGCCTTAGGGTACAAAGAGATGTTTGGTTCTCAATTAAACTTAGCAGATTCATTCAGGTTATTTGGATGGGACAGAATCTAATTTAAGCAAGAAAGAAATTTATTCAAGTACTATGGGAGAGCTCACAAAATTAGGCTGGACGCTGGAGAGTCCATCTCGATGAGGACAGGAACCAGGACAGTTCTCTGAGGATGCATAAGCACCAACAACCCATAGACAAGTTTTGTACCAACCATTTTCTATCTTTTGATTCCTCTCAGAAAACCAAAAAGTCCAGAGAGAGAAGGTCTGATTGGCTCAACTTTGGTCAAATGCCCACCCACTGCTCAGGGAAGGGTAAAAGCACTCCGAGGGATTCTCTTTTCAAGGCTGTGTTCAATAGGAGAGGAGCAGTGCCCTCAAAGTCGAACTCAGGGTGCTGTTAGCAGAATGCACCAGAGCCGGTGCCAAAGGGGGAAAACAGCAGATGCCCCATGTAAGAGTAATCAGTCATGTAAACCTACTCCTCTCTTTCCCATGTGTCCCCGGTCAGACAGGGGAGAGACCAGCTAACCCAGCCCTGTGGTGGGTGAATGGCAAAGGGGATGAGGTAAAATGGAGCTTCAGAGAACTGGCCTCCTTGTCCCGAAAAGCTGCCAACGTGCTCACCAAGCCCTGTGGCCTGCAGAGGGGAGACCATGTGGCCGTGATTCTGCCGCGAATCCCTGAGTGGTGGCTGGTCAATGTGGCTTGCATACGAACAGGTCAGTGCCAATATTTAACATTCTAAATCACACAGAAACATAGAAAAACTGAAACTCAAGGGTTTTCTGAAATGTTAGCTCTGATTAAAGCTATGTGTACAGAAGACCAAAAAAAAAAAAAAAAAAAAGAGTTAAGGTAATCATGATATAATGATAATAACAATAACACTAAGAGGGAGGTATTAGTGTGATAACCATTTTGCAGAAGAGGAAACCAAGGCTCAGGTTAAGAAGACTGCCAAGGTCAGCTGGGCATGGTGGCTCACGCCTGTAAGTTCAGCACTTTGGGAGGATGAGGCGGGTGGATTACGAGGTCAGGAGTTCGAGACCAGTATGGCCAACATGGTGAAACCCCATCTCTACTAAAAACACAAAAAATTACCCAGGTGTGGTGGTGTGCGCCCGTAATCCCAGCTACTCGGGAGGCTGAGGCAGGAGAATCGCGTGAACCTGGGAGGTGGAGGTTGCAGTGAGCCGAGATCTTGCCATTGCACTCCAGCCTGGGCAACAGTGCAGGACTTTGTCTCAAAAACAAACAAACAAAAGCTTGCCAAAAGTCACAATTAGAAAGCCATTCTAGTCAGTCACAGCTAGAAAGCTATGCAATCGGAATTTAAAAACAAAAGCTCTATAAAAGCAAATTTGGGTACCAACATCTCTTTGCAGTGCTGGATTGTCTAGGACATGTTCATCCAGATCATCCAAAATTTACTTCTCTGGATATATTTGGATTCTCCCTAGCAAAAAAATTACAAGAAGAAGAAAAAGTATTTATACATCAGGACTTGTAAGAATATGATTGGCACTTCCCAGTTGAAAAATCTCTACCTTTTTTTCAGACTAACTAATGTATTCAATGACACACTTTCTCCCAAAGTAGTAATTTATAATTTACCCCAAATAAAAATTCCGACAGGATTTTTTCCACTCTAGGACAGGAGTTGACAAGCCATGGCCTGTTGGTCGGGCACCTATTTACATAAGTGATTTTAATGGAATACAGCCATGCTTATTTATTTATATACTGTCTATGGTTCCCTTTGTTTCACAACAGCAGAAATCCTCATTGAGATGGAGATACTACGGCCCCCAAAGCCTAAAATATTTGCTATCTGGGCCTTTATTGAAAAAGTTTTCCAATTCCTGCTCTAAAACATGACATAAATGTTTATAAGTCAATTAAAAATAAATAAGAATATCAAAGGATAGAATACTGTAAAGAACACAAAGATGTTTGTTGCAATGCTATTAATAATAAAAATTTGGAAACAACTGAATAGAAATGACTGAATTATAATAGGTGAGACTAAGTTTAGTTGAGGTGTGTGTGCATAAGTGATTAAAATTATGGTAACTCAACTTGAAATACTCCTAAAATGATAATTACAAAGATTTCATAATACTGTTGAAAATGATCTTTCTGTCAATATTAAATAAAAACAGCATTATATAAAATTTGTTTATATAAAATTCTTTTTGCATTCACTAAAAACAACCTGCAAATGTTAAACCAATTGTGTGTTGAGAGTAGATTGAAGGTGATTTGTTATAAAAAAATGTAATATTGCTTAACGTAAGTTATGAAATGTATAAAATAATAATGAAAACTAAACACACAGGTTGAATGGCTAACATAAAACACTAAATTAAATGCAAAGCAAGGAGGTGAGATTATATTTTCTAACTCAGAATTATTAAATCTTCAGTGAGAATATTGAAATTGTACTATACCACACAGGAAAATATTTTGGATTTTTGCTGTAAAGTGTATCCAGTAAAGCCTAAGGTATTTGCTATCTGAAATCCACTAGAAGAAAACTTCTCCCAACCCTGAATTTAGCGGTCTACCCATTGAGCACATTCATATCACCAGTCTACCAAGGGTACTAATTATTTGTGAGTCATTAAGAACAAATGGTTTCTAAAATAAATAATCTTAAATTTTTACATTGAGTGAATATTCTAAGGTGTTTTCTTAATCAACTTCCTTATCCTTTTGCATTTATTCACTTTCTCAAGAAGGGATATTTAAAAGCTTTTAAAATATATTTATAAAATAAAATCTTTCTAGCAATTCAACTCCACATTTTTGTCTTTAGCAAGCTTCAGGGAACTCACCAAGAAATAAGTAGTTTGGCTTATAGCACAGGTCTTGGGAGTTTGGGAAATGTATCTTTGAATCTTTTCTATCCTTTGCCACTTACTGACTTTGTGATCCTTGTGCAAGTTATTATTTATATACTGGGATTAATTTTAAGTGAGATACTGGGCACGTAATAAGTGCTCAATAAACAGTAGTGATTATCTGTAATACTTTATTTATATACACTCCACTTCTTCTTCCCAATAATTCACTTTAGAAAGTACAAACTTTTCTCTTTCATCTAATTTGCCCATGTATGTTCTTCCCAGAATGAACTGGTACTTTAAAATCAGACGTCTCCAGTCAGTGTTTAGGATGAAATGAAGAGGTGAGATAAACTAAGCATTGCTAAAGTAGTCTAGGCAAACCTTGATGATGCCAGACCACTGGAATCCATAGAGTTGAGGGCTGGCTCTGCCACTCACCAGTTATGACCAAATCTCATATTCCATCAATGGGCACAACCACATGGACCTACTAGGGTTGCTTAAAACAGTAGTCTCTAGGCATTTTTGATTGTATAATCTATCAATAAAAATATTTAGGATACACATCTTCCCATCTGGGTATAGCTATTTATTTGCTTCTACTGCACTAATAAGACTATGCATATTATAAAACATACAAAAATGAGATAAAAGCATTAAAAGAATTGTAGTTTCCCAATAATTTCTAATTCTTTAAAATTTTTAATTTTAAAAATTAAACAGGAACGGAATCTCATTATGTTGCCCAGGCTGGTCTCAAACTCCTGCGCTCAAGTGGCCCTGCCTTGGCCACCCAATGCACTGGGATTACAGGTGTAAGCCACCATGCCCAGCCAATAATTTTTCAGATTTCTATTTTCATTTCTTAGTCCCAATGGATTGTTGAAAAATTCACTTTGGAGACCACTGTTTTTTTTCTTTCTTTTGTTTGTTTGTTTGAGACAGAGTCTCACTCTATCACTAAGGCTAGAGTACAGTGGTATGATCTCAGCTCACTGCAACTTCCATCTCCAGGGTTCAAGTGATTCTCTAGGCCTCCTGTGTAGCTGGGACTATAGGTGTGCACCACCACACCTGGTAAATTTGTGTATTTTTAGTACAGACGGGGTTTTGCCATGTTGCCCGGGGTGGTCTCGAACTCCCGAGCTTGATTAAGCAATCTACCGGCCTCACCTCCCAAAATGCTGGGATTACAGGTGTGAGCCACCGCACCTGGCAGGAGACCATCAGTTTAGAGAATTGAATGAGAGAGTGCTCATGAAATGTGTTATAAGCTGTAAAGTGCTATTTAAGTGGTACATAATAATGATTCAAACGTGACGTTAAAATGTTACATAGTAATGGCCCACCATTATAATGTCTACTATATTCCAGACACTTGTTGTTGTTATTCCCATTTTACAGATAAGGAAAGAAAGGCACAGAGACATCAAGGTCACAAAGCTTGTAAATTGCAAGGTCAGGATTAGACCCATGGTCTGTCAAACTCTGAAGCTAGTGCTCTAAGGGATCTCTCAGGGATCAGGGTCCTGTGCAATATCCTTGGGGATCCAGGCAGAGGTAGCCAAGGTAACTGAAGAATGGATTGTGATGCTTCTCCTCACCGAGGCACAAAGCCCAAGTCTTCCACAATGGACAGCAGTTCCGTTCAGTGCAGGGCCCTCTGTCCTTCCCAGGGATCGTCTTCATACCAGGAACAATCCAGCTGACAGCAAAAGACATCCTCTACCGGCTGCGAGCATCCAAGGCCAAGTGCATTGTGGCCAGTGAAGAGGTGGCCCCAGTGGTGGAGTCCATTGCATTGGAGTGTCCTGACCTTAAGACAAAACTCCTGGTGTCTCCACAAAGCCGGACTGGGTGGCTCAGCTTCCAGGAGTTATTTCAGTGAGTATTTTTCCCAGCCAATCTACTCTGCTGGCAACACCACAAATTATAGCTACATCGGGGAATCTCTTTGCCTCTAAGGACTCAGGAACACTGTGAATTGATCTGGGCTCTTACTTAGAAAAGAGTTACCTAATAGCTGGGTATGGTGGTTCACACCTGTAATTCCAGCACTTTGGGAGGCTGAGGTGGGCGAATCACTTGAGGTCAGGAGTTCAAGACCAGCCTGGCCAACATGGTGAAACCCTGTCTCTATTAAAAATACAAAAATTAGCTGGGCGTGGTGGTGCCCGCCTATAATCCTAATTACTCAGGGGGCTGAGGCATGAGAATCACTTCAACCTGGGAGGTGGAGGTTGCAGTAAGCCGAGTTTATGCCACTGCACTCCAGCCTAGGCAACAGAGTGAATCTTCGTCTCAAAAAAAAAAAAAAAAAAAGAAAAAAAGAAAAAGAAAAATATTACCTAATAAATGGATTTAAGGGCAGAAGAAAGGGACATAGCTCTGCCTCCACCCTCCTGCTTTCTACTGTGGTCTATGATGAGAATCTTGTGTGATTTGGCCCTTGCTTAAAGCTGGACCACATCTCCTACTACTCTCCCTTTTCTTCCTCAAACATGCCCTACCTCAGCTCCTATTATTTCTTCTGCCTGGAGGGCTCTTCTTATCCCTTTTCATGAGTGGCTCCTTCTTGTCATATTTTGACTCAATATTTTATCCTAAGAAGCTTCCCTTGACCACACTACCTAGAATAGAACTACAAGCCACTCTGTCACATCGTCCTCCTGTTCTCTTCATATCACTCATCATCATCTGAATTATCATGTCCATTTATCTGTTCCTTTATGTAGAGTCTTTTTGCTCCTCTAGAGCAGGGTTTGGTAAACTCAGGCCCAAAGGCCAAATCCGGCCTGCCACCCTTTTTGTTGGTGTTGTTTGCTTGTTTCCGGTTTTTTTTTTTTTTGAGACAGGGTCTCACTTTGTTACCCAGGCTGGAGTACAGTGGTGTGATCTCGGCTCACTGCAACCTCCACCTCTGGGTTCAAGTGATCCTCCCACCTTAGTCTCCTGAGTAGCTGGGATTACAGGCACCGGCCACTATGCCTGGCTCATTTTTGTATTTTTAGTAGAGAAGGAGTTTCACCATGTTTGTCAGACTGATTTCGAACCTCTGACCTCAAAGTGATCCACCTGCCTCAGCCTCCTAAAGTGCTGGGATTACAGGTATGAGCCACTATGCCCAGCTCTGTTTTTGTAAATAAAGTTTTATTGAACTGCATCCATGCTCATTTATTTACATATTGTCTATGTAACAACAGCACAGTGGAGCAGTTACAACAGAAACTGCATGGCCCACAACGCCTGAGATACTTGCTATCTGCTCCTTTACAGAAAAAGTTTGGCAATCCCTGCCCTAAACCATAAGTTGTAAGAAAGCAGAGACTTTGTTTGGTTCATCTTTCTATCTCTAGTTTCTAATGCGTAAATCGTGCTTAATATTTATAAGCGAATGAACAAAAGAGATCACAACTGCAGTTTTCCTCATAAGTAAAATGGCAATAATTATACTGTACTTATCTCAAGTGTTGTTTTGAGGATAACTTAAATGAATATGTGAGAAAGTGTTTTTTAAGCTACAAAAAATGTGTAAAATGTTAATTAATGGTATTATCCTTCAAAGAGGTGTTGAATAGCTTATGTTTAAAAAGAATTCTTCCAGAGAAGTGTATAGAAAGAGAAGACATGTAAACCCTGCTGAATAATAGGGCAGTTTTTCTTGTTAGAATGAAATTTTATCTTACTAATTAATATAAACCAAATACTATTGGCCAATCCCAAAATTCTTTCCCAAGGGCCACACCAGTGAATACTGCTTGTGTCTTTTATAAGCTGTGTAACCTTGGATAAGTCAAGTAACACTGCTGAAACTCTTTATCTTATCCATAAAGTGGAGACTATGATAGTATCTACCTCATGGGTTTGTAGAAGGACCAAATGTGATAAAACATGTAAAATTCTTAGCTGAATGCCTGGCACAGAGTAATTACTCCATAAATATCATAGTAATTATAACGGCTATCATTATTATTTTCAAGTTAACAAAGTCATTCAACAGTGTAGTGATTCCCAAGGTAATGGTATTTATATTATTTGAATATGCATCTCCATTAGTAACATACTTTTTTAACATACCTCCAATACATGTATTTATTTATAAATTATATACATGTACTTTTATGCATTATACAAATATCAAAAATAAAAATTTTAGAGGATGAGTAAAACAGTACTATTGTGCCACTGCACTCTAGCCTGAGTGACAGTGAGACTCTGTCTAAAAAACAAAAAACATATAATTTGCAATTCTTCTTTTTTCTTCTCTACCCCAGTTGCCTTGCACACCCTTTGAGCAGCAAGCACTTCCACTTCGGAGACTTCTGTCCTAAAAATCTTTGCAATAATCTGTTGAGTCCCCAAGAAACCTTAAAGATGCCACAAAATTTACAACAGATAAAGGACTTTAAATTCATGTGGATTTCAAATTGAAATTTGCACACTTTGGGAGTGGTTTTCAAGATGGAAAAAATCCTCATTTTAAACAAATGACTTTGGAGTGTCATACCTCCAAAAAGGCCATGGATTGTTTCTCTAAAAACTAGGGAAGGGATAGCCGTCTCATTGCCAACAGTTGGCTAGTTTTTCAGAAGACTACACATAGCAATAATGTGGGCTAATTTTACATTGCTAGAGTTGATCTTTTATTCAATAAGTACATTTTAAGGCTTCTTGCCCTCCTTCTGCCTCCCAAGTATAGAAGTCCATTAACACTTTCCAGAATATTCATAATGGGATAAGGGAAAAGGTCAAAATTATAAGCCAGATTGATATGTCTCTTTTTCTGTCCTAGTACAAAGGACCCTGTCCTGTGGGGTCCAGGACTCTGGATTCTGACCATGACAGGGTCAAGATGGTGTTCCAAGCACGGGAACAGCATGACCAAAGGATATGGAAGCAAAAAACCAAAAAATACCCTAAGTTGTGCAGGGAATGGACTACAAGCAGTTTGGTTTAGGTAGAGAATAAAATATGGAGTCCAAGTGAAGCCTGGAAGAGCAAACAGGCCAGATTATGGGAGATCTCACATGCCATGCTAAATCTTAAACTTGACCCTGTAAACAAGGGAAGCCATTCATGGGTTTTAAGAAGGGAAGTGCCACGGTCAGGTATGGATTTTAAATAGATTTATCTGGCAGATATGTAGAGGATTAGTTTGAGGAGGAACAAACTGGAATCAGAGAGGCCATTCTGGAGCCTCATCTAGGGCAGAGATAATAAAAAATCTAAATCTGAGCTCTGATGAATAGGATGGAGGAAAGGAAACAAACTAAACAACTTGCAGGACTTGAAGAGTATTGGATGTGGAAGATGAAGGAAGAAGGAGTCAAGGCTGAGCTGCTTTTTGACTTAGGTGATTGGTGGGTAGGTACCATAAGTTGGAGAAAGAGCCAGTAGATGAGGTTAACATAACAAGTTTAGAGTTGGACATACAAGATTGAAGGGTCTGTGAACATTCAAATGTCTAGCAGGTAGTAGATACATGAGTCTCAGGGACAAGAGGCAAAGATACAAAGCAAGAAGTTATTAGTATATAATTAGCTCTGAAATCTGGAAAGGCATAACTCAGAACTCAGGTATTCAAGGAAAGGAAGTCAGATAATGAAATCACTGCTTGAAAATCTTCCTGTCACTCACAGGTTGTGATGCTTTTTCTTTTAGATAGATAGATAGATAGATAGATAGATAGATAGATAGATAGATGGATGGATGGATAGATGAAAGATGGATAAGTAGATAGGTAGGTAGGTAGACAGGTAGGTAGACAGATGGATGGATAAATAGATAGATGAAAGATAGGTAGGTAGATAGATGATAGACAGAGATAGATAGATGACAGATAGATAAGATAGATAGATGCCTTCTATCAAAAGGTTCCGTACTGTCCATCTGAATTATCACCATCTGAATTATCATGTCCATTCATCTGTTCCCTTATGGATTGAGAAATGTTTAAACATAAGAGATCTCCCCATAGGTATTAGATTCTGTGAAGTAATGCCCTTCTCTAGGCCAACACATATCAACTTCACTCTATACATACATTGAAAAGAAAATCAATATAGTTGAATGAATGATCTTTTTCTATTTTAAGGGGAGGAAGCAAGTTACCAAGAAAACCATGTTAATATTTTATGAAACTATTTTTAAATAATCCTCACTGTTGGCTGGGGACGGTGGCTCATGCCTGTAATCCCAGCACTTTGGGATCCCAAGGCAGGCAGATCACATAAGGTCAGGAGTTCGAGACCAGTCTGGCCAACATGGTGAAACCTCATCTCTACTAAAAATACAAAAATATAGCTGGGCATGGTGGCACATGCCTGTAGTCTCAGCTAATAGGAGACTGAGGTGGGAAGATTGCTTGAACCTGGGAGGTGGAGGCTGCAGTGAGCCAAGATTATGCCACTGCACTCCAGCTTGCGTGACAGAGTAAAAGTCTGTCTCAAAAAAAAAAAAATCCTCACTGTTTTTACTGTTTCAATGACAATGTCACTTATTCACCATCAAGATGAACTAAAACAGCATCCTTAACCCTGTTCCCTTCAACCAGAGAAATTAAAAATATGATACACCAGCCAGGTGTGGTGCTTCTCGCCTGTAATCCCAGCATTTTGAGAGGCTGAGGCGGGTGGATCACCTGAGATCAGGAGTTTGAGACCAGTCTGGCCAACATGGTGACACCCCATCTGTACTAAAAATATAAAAATTGGCTGGGTGTGGTGGTGCATTGTCTGTAGTCTCAGCTACTTGGGAGGCTGAGGCAGGAGAATTGCTTGAATCTGGGAGGTGGAGGTTGTAGTGAGGCGAGATCATGACACTGCACTCCAGCCTGGGCGACAGAGTGAAACTCCATTTCAAAATATAAATAAACAAATAAAATAAAAATATGATGCACCAGTCTCAAAAATTCTCGGATACTGTACCAGTTATCCATCACTGAGTAACAAATCATCCCAGCACTTAGTGGTGTAAACAGTAGTTATTTTATTTGCTCATGAGTCCATGGGTCAGAAATTCACATAGGGCTCAGCAGAGGCAGCTGGTCTCTGCTCCAAATCAGCCTGACTGGGACTCGAGTATCCAAAGTGGGTTCACCTTTAAGTCAGGCTGGCTGCCAGCTGAAGCACCTCAGTTTTCCTGCACATAGCCTCTCCCTCCAGCAGGACAGTCTAAACATCTTTATATGGTGGCTAAGGTACCCCACAGGGAAAATGAAAACTATGAATCTTCTTGAGGCCTAAGCTGAGAAGTCCCAGAACCTGTGCCACAGTGTATTAATGAAAAAACGTCATGAGACCACCCCAGATTCAAAGAGAGAGGACATAAGCTCTGCCCTACAATGAGGGAATGACATACAAGGATGATTTGTTACTCAGTGATGGATAACTAATACAATATCTAAGAATTTGTGTACAGGGACGGAAGGAATCATGGAGCTATCTTTGCAGACAATCTTACACAGAGATTGTTATCAGTTTGGTGAATTCAGTGGGTCAATGAAATTAACATGGACACAGATTTATTCATCTTCCTATCACGCCACTCTCAGTATAAATCCAAGATGGCCAGGGTAGCTCCAGACATCCTGTACTTGCACAACAATACCCAAAGGCCATAAAACAGGATGGGCTGGGGAAGAAGGCTGCATCTTTTCCTCATGACTCTTTTTAGAACAAGAAAACATATGCCATTAAAGCCTTACATCTCATTGTCCATAACTGCATCATGTGTCCAATCTTCAACCAAAGGAATGACTGTGACTGGCTTAGATTAATCAAGATTTGCCTGTAGGAGCTATACAGGGACAGTCTCCCCTGAAGCACTTAATTGCCTGATACTTGAACAGAATCAGTTCTATGAGTGCAAGGAAGAAGGAGACAGCTATTTGGTAAGCAACTAGCTGCATCTGCCACAGATATCAAAGATACTGAAAAAAAATTATTTAAAAGTTTGATCCAAATGCCAAAAGATCTTCCTTTAAATAATAAAAACCCCTGAAACATTAATAGCAATGTATGAAGATTCAATGCTGATTTTTAAAAACTCACAGACTTTTTAAAAACACACTTGGAAAAAAAAGTTACGATCCATAAAATGCATGTCTTTTGTTATTAATATTGAAAGTTATCTTGGCTATTTCTTTACCCTATACGGAGATGAAGCTTAAAAAAAGAACTGGGCTGTTAAATCTTAGCACTGATATTCAAAATCCCGCTAAGATTTCTTGAGGAATTCCTCTCAGGAAAGCTTTGGATTAGGTTCAGTTCTGTTAACTATCTTCTGGTAGCAAGAGGGCATAAGTAATTGAGCAGAAGAAATATCAGAGTTAAACTGGTCTGCCATCTTCCACCACCATCTTGGGGTCCATATTTTGCAGATTCGCCTCTGAAGAGCACAGCTGTGTGGAAACAGGAAGTCAAGAACCAATGACCATTTATTTCACCAGTGGGACCACAGGCTCTCCTAAAATGGCCCAGCACTCTCAGAGCAGCCTCGGCATTGGGTTAACCCTCTGCGGAAGGTAGGGAAGAAAATTCAGTTTGTTTTTGGTGAACTCCCCAAAGCTGCCAATATGTGTATCCAACTAACTAACTGATACTTCTCGTTGAATTGCTGTAAGATATTGCCAATATAATAGCTACAAAACAGAACTCTTGCTGGCCCTGCCCAACCCAGCTCAGTAAATGGCAGCATCTAACCAGCTGATCAAGCAAGAACTTAAGAATTGACTGCAATTAATCCTTTAACAGCATGTCTGGCTCCCTGTTCTCATTGCCAGGAAGGGCTACCCAGAAAGGTCTTCCTAAAAGAGAGGCTGTCCTACAATTGTCACATTATCCCATTTTATTTTCCTCATAGCATTTATGCTACTTGAAATAATGATATTTATTAATACACTTAACTCACTTGATTGTATATTTATTCACTATCTGTCACCCTAAAATAAGAGCAGAGATTTGGTCTACCTTGCTCACTGCTGTAGAACAGCGCCTAGAACATTCCAGCTTAACAAGTATTTGTTGCATCAATGGACAAACTCAAAAAATCATGCCACACCCAGCCTCTCACTGTACTCTCAGACCACCTGGGATTCTGAAAATGCCCTTAAGAAGAGTAGAAGTAGAATCTATCACCTTGCCTGGGGCTTCTTTTGACCCTTCTCTGTAGCCCTTAAGATTTTGGGGCAAAGTCACCCCTGAAAGATACCAGTTTGTAATTTTTGTTTCTTTACTTTTGGTCTGTTTTGTTGCTTCTTCATATCGTTTAGGTATTGGCTGGACTTGAAGTCCTCAGATATCATATGGAATATGTCTGACACGGGCTGGGTCAAGGCCGCCATTGGCAGTGTGTTTTCTTCCTGGCTTCGTGGAGCCTGTGTTTTTGTGCATCAAATGGCACAGTTTGACACTGACATCTTCCTAGACGTAAGTCAAGTCCTTCAGCTAGATAGATCTTTAGAGTTCCTCCTTGTTTCCCGTAAAATCATGAAGAAATTATTCCTCAGAATATGAGGCTTCTTGGGCTTCTGGAAATCATTTCTTTATACAAAGCAAAGTCTCAAGGGTCTTGGCTTTTGAAATGTATTTGACAGAATGGAGGGGGAATAACTGCAGCACTCTTAGGCAGGAAATCCGGACTGCTGCTTCAAATAGCTTAGGATTTGCTAGTGTTGCTCAATCTGTAGCTACTTAAGAAACTGGTTCTAAATAACAGATTAGGAGTCTGAAGTCTAAACAAATACTTCATTTCTGATTCAGTGAAATAAAGATAATAGCTGATAAACCGGAACTCTTGTGTGGAGTGGACATTAAAAGTGGGGGTGCCTTTCTCCCAGAGCAGCTCTTCTTATTCTCCCCCAGCCTATACTTCCCACTTTGTTAGTTCTCAGAACCCAGTACTCTGTTGGAAACCGGGCATGCATGCCCTGCCTTCTCAGCCGAGGACAGCTAGATTGAGATATCAGATAACTCCAGTTTCTTTAGACTTTAGAAAAATGTGATTAGGGCCAATTATTTTTCAACCATGACAAATTTATTAAGTTTAACAAAATACATATTATTACATACAAACTACACTGGTGTGTGAATAAAAGCTCTTCACCTGTTATTTTGCTAACTGGTCTGACAAGATGGTTTAAGGCAGCAGTCTGCAACCTTTTTGGTACCAGGGACTGGTTTCGTGGAAGACAATTTTTCCATGGAGACTGGGGGGAGTGGGGAGATAATTTCAGGATGATTCAAGTGCATTACATTTATTGTGTGCTTTATTTTTATTACTATTAAATTGTAATGTATAATGAAATAATTATACAAGTCACCATAATGTAGAATGAGTGGAAGCCCTTAGATTGTTTTCCTGCAACTAGACAGTCCCATCTAGGGGTGATTGGAGATAGTGACAGATCATCAGGCATTAGATTCTCTTAAGGAGCACACAACCTAGATCCCTCACGAGCACAGTTCACAATAGGGTTCAGACTCCTATGAGAAATCTAATGCCACTACTGACCTGACAGGAGGTGGAGCTCAGGCGCTAATGCGGGCAATGGGAGTGGCTATAAATACAGATGAAGCAGGTGTAATCCCAGCACTTTGGGAGGCTGGGGGGGGGGGGTGGTGGATCACGAGGTCAGGAGTTCAAGACCAGCCTGGCCAAGATAGTAAAACCCCTTCTCTACTAAAAACACAAATAATTAGTCAGGTGTGGTGGTGGGCGCCTGTAATCCCAGCTACTCAGGAGGCTGAGGCAGAGAATTGCTTGAACCCGGGAGGCGGAGGTTGCAGTGAGCTGAGATCATACTACTGCACTCCAGCCTGGGTGACAGAGCAAGATTCAGTCTCAAAGGAAAAGAAAAGAAAAAAAAAATACAGATGAAGCTTCGCTCTGTTGCCATACCACTCACCTCCTGCTGTGTGGCCCAGTTCCTGATAGGCCACAAACAGAAACCAGTCTGTCCTGTGGGTTGGGGATCCCTGGTTAAAAGGTCTTAACATAAATGTATGCTAACATAAGAACTGGGATCTCTCCATCAGGTTTACAAAGTGCCCTAAAGTTGGTAAGTTAACTTTGCAGTTTCAAAACCTATGTTTTTAAAATAAGAATATTTTTATTTTACAAAAATCGTGTGTGTATTTTAAGTGCTATAAAAACCTTTATAGATGTATGCTATTTTTAGGTGTATACATTAAACTTTATAAAAATAATTAGAATCTACGGAGCAGATACACACAGTAGAAATGTTTACTTACTGATCAAACGTTATACTTTATCTGTGACAATCCAGGTAGCCCAGATATACATTTTGAGAGCCTTCTCCCAAATACTTAAGTTTAATGCAAATTGTCAATACATTGAGGGACATAGTGGAACTTCTCTAGAAGAAGGAGCTCTAAAACAGTATTTCTCTAGATTTAAGACGCCTAGGCCATATCTTATTTAAGAAACCAGAGGCATAATGAACTCAGCAAATTTTTAAAAATTAAGAAAAGGCCTAAAAAAATGCTTGTTTCTACATTTATTCAACTTACTCAAAAAGACTAATATATTTTATAGGAATGGAGCTGGAAAGGTCCCAGTAGGTTTGCTTATACATCCATAGTCAATACTATCTATGAATATATGGGCAGGAGGTTACAAGATTACACTATAAAAGGTAACTTGCAGCCCTGAGGAAGAATAAACCAGTTCATACTTTGGGTTGTTCTCAAATTCAGTAATTCACTTGTTGAATTAGATTGTGTATGTCTGTTACTGTGATATTAATATATATACATTCTTTTCAGTAATTGGAAATTCCCAACAGATATACACTCACTAGTGACAAGTAATAAATATTTGTTTTCTTATTCCTAGTAGTGACCATGGGATGGGCACATATTAATGGAGGAAAATAACAGGGTGTAGAAT
The DNA here is from genome assembly GCF_003255815.1 of Theropithecus gelada. NCBI lineage: Eukaryota > Metazoa > Chordata > Mammalia > Primates > Cercopithecidae > Theropithecus > Theropithecus gelada. The sequence continues at coordinate 97,355,871 of NC_037679.1, read as the reverse complement.
AACAGCTCTAGTCATGGCCTTTGATTGACCACTTCTGACATCTGTGTCTTTCTCCATCATCCAGACGCTTACCACTTATCCCATCACGACCCTGTGCAGTCCTCCCACTGTGTACCGGATGCTTGTGCGAAAAGACCTTAAGAGGTACTTGGGCAGAAATCTCCATTTGAACCACAACCAATAGCTACCATCCAGGATCACAGATCTCCCTTTTTCAGCTTAGGACAGCTGAGGCTTTGTCAGTCTTACCACCACTGACATTGTGAACCGAATAATTCTATTGTTGGGAGACTGTCATATGCATTACAGAATAATGAGCAGCATCCCAAGACTCTATTTGATGCCAGTGGCATGTCGTCCTCCCCATTTGTGAAAATCAAAAATGTCCCTAGACACCGCCTAATGTCTCCTGGGGGGCAAAACTGTCCCCTAGTCTAAGAACCACTGGAATATCTTCTAGGACAACTGGACATTTTTCCAGGGACAATCAGACCTCTATAGTCCCAGAACTCCCACTCAAAAAAAATTATCCTCTAGTTCTACTCTTTTAGAAACACTGTGATTTAGAATCAGCCCTCAAAAAAGAAAGAAAGAAAAGTGCATTTATATTGCTTTGAAGAAAAGCTAACAAAGTTTATGACTTGAAGGTCATATTCAATTTAGCCAAACCATATGAACACCCAGCAGAGTTGCAATGTAGATTTGTTTAATTCAAACTCAGTACATGAGGAGAGAAAGGAAGAGAGGAGCAAATTCAGTAGCATAGGCTTGTCCATCCTCCTTTGCCACCAAAGTGTGGTTGCCCAAGAGGGAAAGTGCTATGCGAGACAGAATAAAGCAAATATGAATCTTCTCTTTTCCTAATCAGTGTCAACTCCTTTGCTCCTATGTCACGGCCTTTGAAACACGAGCATCTTGTTCACGTTTTAAGAGTAATTCAGGGACTATTCAATGATTATTTTGAATGCATATGATTTGTATTCTACCCCCACTCTCTGGCCCATTTGGGGCCTCAGCGTATGAGAAGCAGGCTGTTCCAGGCTTTCTTACTTGTGTCCAGTAAGGCTAGTGGTTAAAAGCTAAGCTCCAAAGTCAAACAGGCAGGGCCCTGCTACTTACTAATCATGTGGCCTTGGACACTCAAGATAACCTTGCTAAGCCTCCATCAACTCCATCTTTAAGAGAGGATTAAGAGCCCCCTCATAAGGTAGTGGTGAGAATTTAATGTAAGTGACATGCTTGGTGAGATCACCCTGAGAAGTGGGAGGTGCCTGGTAGAGTTTCATGAGTATCAACTCAGTCCTTTATTACATGGGAGGCTCTGGGCAAGTTCTTTAACCTCTCTGAGCCTCAGTGTCCTCATGCGTATATAGGGGTTGAGAGAAGTCTAAGAATGCTTCTAAAGCCCTTACGACATAGCGACTACTCAATCAATATTAGCTGTTATATCATGTGGCTCGTAATAAACACTCGGTATCATTAATAGCATTTTCTCCTGCCATTTTACATCTTTAGTAGCTAAGTTCTCCTCCATCTGCTAAAATGAAAGCTCTCAGGAATTTTTGTTATAATCACTAATGTGCCCCCATATACCTAGAACAATGTCTGGCAATATGGCAGGTGTCAACAAGTATTTATTGAATGAACTTTTCTAAGACTTGCCTCTCCCAGCTGCTACGCTTGCTGCTTGAATGTCCTCATTGTCTTGCAGTGAAAGCACTCAGGTTCCTCTTGAAAAGACCCATGCAACTCTGTCTCTCCAGGTATAAATTCAAGAGTCTGCGGCACTGCTTGACGGGAGGGGAGCCACTCAACCCAGAAGTGCTGGAGCAGTGGAGGACGCAAACTGGGCTGGAGCTATATGAGGGCTATGGACAGACGGAAGTGGTATATCTAGCGGGCATCTATGTTTAGCATATGAGGGGGCCTTTCTGCCCCAGGTTTGCCAACTGAGACCCTGCAGTGCCTCCCTCCCACTCTAAATTTGTATAGAGTTTCCCAGGATACCTCACCTTGCCAGTAGTTACCAAAACTTGCAGATTGCTCAATTAGGTTTTGCTGAAGGGGAATGATGATTATTCCATCATTCCTACCTCCCCCTTTTGCAGGAGAAACCTCAGAGGCATTAGGGGGTGGGTGAGGTTCAGAACTGAGCAGCTCATCTTTCCATTGTGCTGGGAATAATCCTCTGAGAGCGTCCATGGGAAGCTGATTCTCAGGTGCACTTAATGGAGTCTAAGGAGTGGTTTTCAAAGTGTGGCCCTCAAACCAAGCAACATCAATATCATCTGGGTAGATTTGGTAGAAATGCCAAATTCTTAGACCCCACTCCACACCTAATGAATCAGAAACTCTAGGATAAGGCCCATCAATTTGTGTTTCAACAATGCTCCAGAATCTCAAATTTGATTCTAATGCACACCTAAGTTTGAGAACTACTGGTCTCAAATAATATATTTCGGAAGGTGTGCCTGCATGCCAGGAAAATCAGTCAAAATCAAATCTTAATTTTCATTGCCATGATATAGTTTCAGAAAAGGAACTTTTGTATACTTATACAAAGCTTGTCCTCTCAATAGGGAATAATTTGTGCCAATCAGAAAGGCCAAGAAATCAAACCAGGTTCAATGGGGAAAGGAATGCTGCCCTATGATGTCCAGGTAGGTTGAGAAAATATCTGACTGGTTCAATAAAGGAGAGAGAACGTGTTCCTTTTCTGCTATTCATTGTACAACTATTCACAAGCTGCTTTCATTTTGTGAAAAGAAAATTTTAAGAACATCACTTGTTTATTTCATTCCAGATTATAGATGAAAATGGCAATGTTCTACCACCTGGCAAAGAAGGGGAAATTGCCCTCAGACTGAAGTCTACATGGCCCTTCTGTTTCTTCTCTGAATACGTGGTATGAGGACAGAAAGTGCTGGTCATGCCTTAAATACAGACTTGGGTTCAAATTTCATTTCCACCATGCCTTGCTATGTAACCTTGGGCAAGTAACAAAATCTTTCATCCACCGTAAAATGGGGAGGCTATCATCTATCACCCAAGAGTACTGTAAAGATGAAATTCCAAATGTAAGAAACTGGTTGCAGTGGTTATCCTCAGAAAGGAAAACTGGACAGGCTGGAATGAGGATGCAGTTGGGGGGTGCTAGAGGTAGAAGAGGGGCTTTTAATTATACTCTTTAGGACCTTTTGTATTTTACACTAGGAACTATCTTTTAAAAAAATTTAATTTCCAGCCAGGCACAGTGGCTCATGGCTATAATTTCAGCACTTTAGGAGGCCAAGGTGGGAGGGTGGCTTGAGCCCAAGAGTTCAAGACCAGCCTGGGCAACACAGTGAGACCCCATCTCTACAAAAACATAATATAATTAGTCAGGTGTTGTGGCACATGCCTGTGGCCCCAGCTACTCAGGAGGCTAAGGTGAAAGGATCATTAGAGCCCAGGAGGTCGAGGCTGCAGTAAGCCACTGCACTCCAGCCTAGGCAATGGAGAGAGACTCTGTCTCAAAAAAAAAAAAAAAAAAAAAAAATTCCTTTAGAAGTAGGATGTGTAATGTACTAGTAACTTAATGAGTGCCATACCCATCTCTGTTCTGACCAGACTAATCCCCAAATGTCATCCTTGGTTCCTAGGACAATCCACAGAAAACTGCTGCCACGATAAGAGGAGATTTTTATGTTACTGGAGACAGAGGAGTGATGGACAGTGATGGGTATTTCTGGTTTGTCGGCAGAGCTGATGATGTCATTATATCCTCTGGGTTTGTACCTTTTCCACTCTGAAGAGGTAACAATTTGACAGGGAGGGAGATCTCTTACTTGGAGGATGTGGTGGTCAAAAACTTCTTTTCCTCTTCAGGTACCGTATTGGGCCATTTGAAGTGGAGAGTGCACTCATTGAGCACCCAGCAGTTGTTGAATCGGCTGTTGTCAGTAGTCCAGATCAAATCCGAAGAGAGGTAGATGAATGTCATTCATTAAAGAAACAACTTCATGTTTTCAAGTTCTGTCCATTTGACCACTGTAAAGGCTGAACCAAGAGTGGTCAATCTATTAATTCTCATTATGAAGCATGCATTTGGCCAAAATATAAATCAGGCAACCAACTTTACAATAAGTTGTGTCCCAAAGAGGCGGTATTAGAATTCTTTTGATGGCAAGTGACAGAAACACAAATCAAACTGCCTTAAAAGAAAAATAAAGGCATTTGGCTCATATGAGTGACAAGTACTTAAGTACAGCCACATCCAAGGGTTCACGTGAGGTTGGCAAGATTTAGCTTCTCTTCACTTTTGACTCTGCTGTTCTTTATTATGGCTCCATTTGATCAGATTCTTCCTACTTGATATCAACCAACTCCAGACGTATACACCTTAGCAACCCTCCACCCCTTCAGGGAAGGATACAGCTCTGCTTTCAGTTGTTTCAAGTAACACTTAAGACTTCATTTGCCTACCTTAGATCATATCTCTAACCAATGTGGTTCAGAGACTGGTATATGCTAATTGGTCAGCCTTGGATCATATGTCTATCCTTGGAAGTAGGTGTTGGTGTCAGTCCCACCAGACAGAAGTTAGGGTAACACTCCATAGGAAAATTAGTTACTAAAAAGGAGGAACAGATACTGCATAAGCAAAAGCCACAGATTTCACTGAATGGAAAGCTGTCATGGAATTCAGAATATATTTTCTCACAGAAACAAGACAAATAGAAAACTGTGGGCACGGTGGCTCATGCCTGTAATCCCAGCACTTTGGGAGGCCGAGGTGGGTGGATCACTTGAGGTCAGGAGTTCGAGACCAGCCTGACCAACACGGTGAAACCCTGTCTCTACTAAAAATACAAAAATTAGCCAGGTGTGGTGGCGGGTACCTGTAATCTCAGCTACATAGGAGGCCGAGGCAGGAGAACTGCTTGAACCTGGGAGGCAATAGTTGCAGTGAGCCACGATTGCACCACTGTACTCCAGCCTGGGCAACAGAGAGAGACTCCGTCTCAAAAAAAACAGAAAGAAAGAAAAAGAAAATTGTGGCCAGGTTCCCAAACAATCTCATGAGCCTATTTAGGGCCTAAGGAAACGGAACTCTGGGAATGACAGTAATAGCCTTAATTCTAGGAGGAAGCCTTATTTTCATAATTTGTTTTCCTCATGGAAATTTCCTACGGACATAGCAAGTGACAAAATTTCAAAACAGTTTGTCAGCATCATTCCACATCTGTACCTCCCTCTCACACACCAGTTAGCCTCTGTAGTGACACTGTGGATCCCATACTCTTACCTCCTGTACCCACTCTACTCTCCATCTACTCCATTCTCAAAAATAGTTTCTTCCTGCCACCATGTTCTTATTCTCTCAATATAAATGATTTCAGCTGAACCGAAGTAACCACGAATTAGAATCAATGTATGAACAATAAATGATATAAATTATGCTTACTAACCTCAGTAATTATCTAATTGGTGGGTTTTAAACAGTATTTCAAAGAGAAGCAAACAATATGAGTCAAAAAAGACCTCACAGAGATAGATCGATCCTTCCTGAGAGGTTTTGATTTTTGGCTTTGTTTTTTGGAGATGGAGACTTGCTCTGTCACCCAAGCTGGAGTGCCGTGGTGCAGTTATAGCTCACTGTAACCTCTCAATCTGCTGGGCTCATTCGATCCTCCTGCCTCAGGCTCTTGAGTTGCTAGTACTACAGCTGTGCACCGCTGCACCCTGGCTAATGTTTTTTTAAAAAGTCTTTGTAGAGATGGGGGTCTCACCATGTTGACCAGGCTGGTTTCAAACTCCAGGGCTGAAGCTATCCTTCTACCTCGGCCTCCCAAAGTCTTGGGGGTTATAGGTGTAAGCCACCATGCTCAACCCCTTCCTGAGGTTTGATCTCCCAGGATACACAGCCCTTCCTCCACTGGGACCCTCCAAACTCCTTTGAAACCACATGTTCTCTAGGAGCTCCATTTGTCCCCCTCCTACATGCTTCTAATGGTACCGGTTTAATGGAGTAAGTGGTCATCCATAAACCAAGGACTGCCCGTATAATAAATAGGATCAGTCTGATTGCAATGTTAAATACATGCGTGATCTGTAAATAGAACTTAACTTTCTTGAACCACTGCACTCCTCACACTCATGCACCATTTACCTGAAAATATTCTGAAAAACATCACTTTGCAATTGTATCCAAGCTTTGTTCAGAGGTAACCTCTGGCATTTGTAGTCATCACACGAACTGTTGTTAACAAGTAGTAAGCAACTGCATTCAGCATTGGCTGCAAATCCTTGACATGTCTGAAAAACAGATGAGCAAGATAAATTAACTTTTCTGTTGCAGGTGGTGAAAGCTTTTGTTGTCTTAGCTGCACCCTTTAAGTCCTACAACCCAGAGAAATTAACTCTTGAGCTTCAGGATCATGTGAAAAAATCAACTGCACCTTATAAATATCCAAGAAAGGCAAGTACTTTGCCCAAAAGTTAAGTTTGGATGTTACCAAACTAGGGTCTAAGCTAGAATTAGATTTTACTGGATTTTGACTTTATAGTAGCTCATTATATAGGTAGATGACTCTTTTCAATTTGTTTAACCATAAGAATTTTGCTTTAAAATGTTTTATATTAGAACGGTATAAGTGAATTATAAACCAGAACCTTTAATCAACTCTGCAATACTGAATCACTACTAAGAGTCTTTCTAGGACTAATTAGTCCCATTCTGTATGAGAACAACACAGTGGCAAAGAATTGCCAAGTGCCTTGTTTTTAGGGACAGCCCTTGATTCATCTATCTCACTACTCTTATCCCTAATACCCCTATAAATTCAAAGTACATGCCTTGAAGTATCAAGTAACCTCAGTTAATGTTCAGAAGAAGATGGTATCCAAAGAAACTATGGAATCTTTCCTGAAACCTTCTTCAAAGAAGGATTTAAAAACAACACTATATAAATACATGAAGATGGCCCTGTAGTTTCCTTCTAACTGTGGAACTGGTTGATAATTACTGATCCGCTGCATGAGATTTCTATTTCATTTGGCATCATTTCAGTCAAAAAGCAGTTAAACCTAAAAACTACTCACATTTCCTCCATTAAATTCACTAAATCAGTAATCGTTGACTTTCAGAAAGACTATTTGGGGGCATTTTAAAATACACTAGTCTTATTTTGAGAGAAGAGAACAAAAGGAGGATTTTTGTGGTCAAGTCAGGGCAGAAGGGAAAACTGTATATACTCCAAATTATATACTCCAAATTACCCCTAAAACTCTTCCTCAAAACCTCCAGGATCCAGCTCTGAAAAGACAAGAACTGTTCTTTTTGTGTTTAGCTGTGATCTCCGTTTCTTGGGAAGAGTGGAGGCCTAGGACTTATTTGAACTAGGGGAAAGAAATGGGGTAAAGGGACTATGACTTTCTTCTGGCAAAGCATTTCAGTGAATTTGCACTAAAAATCCATCAGATGGAGCTACACTGTCACCCTTCCTATATAAACAGACCAGTTTCTGGTGTCCATGAAATTCAATGAGCTTAGGCTAAGATAATCTCGACTTTAAAATTCAGTCAGAGTTTCATGCAAGCTCTCTCCCATTGCACTGACAATTGGAAGGATAAGTGTCTCATAATGTTTTTTTCTGTCAATTAGGTGGAATTTGTTGAAGAACTCCCAAAGACAATCACTGGGAAAATCAAACGCAACGTTTTAAGAGACCAAGAATGGGGACGAAGATAGCTTGATAAGAAAACTGAAAGGTTAAGTAGTAATATGGTTGCTTTCTTTTAGTATTTGTTCCTGATAATTCAGTGACTACTCTCTTAAAATGTTTAAGATCTTTCCTGCTTGAAAACTTAACTGTTGAGTTTTTGGTTTTTACTTAGCTTTTTAAATTTTAAAGTAAATAAAAGCCTAAAAAATATATGGATGCAAATTGTTATAATGACCAAACTGACAAAGGTAATGATGATGATTTGTAGTGTTGAAAATAGCAGGAATCAAATGATTGCTTAGAACAAGAAAGTGCACAATGAATCTGTATTTCATTTACCTTGTGCCTGATTGATTCAAAATAAAGATATATCCTGAGAGAAATGTTCAAGACAATTTCTTCTGCTTAACATCTTTATGAGACCAAACTTCAAGACATTAACATAAGGAGTATAAATAATTAAAAAATTAGTGAGCTTAATGAAATTAAGTACTGTATTTTTGTGCCTCATTTTGAAGCAAATTAACTGTAAAATATCTGAATGTATATATATCTATATATACAGTATATATGTACTGTGTATACAGTATACATGTGTATACAGATACATATACATATACAGTACACATGTATCTGTATATATACACGTATACTGTATATATAGACACATATATACGTGTGTATATATACGTATGTATATTATAGATATATCTGCATTAACTGCAATACTGAGCTATATCTGTATATATACATGTGTATATATCTGTATATATATCTGAATGTATATATACACATACGTACATCTATATACATATATATACATCTGAATGTGTATGTGTGTATATATATACACAAAGCAAGAGATTTACTAAGAGGCCAAAAGAAAGAAAAAGTACAGAATACTAATCTTTAGGGAACAAATTTACTTTTATTTTTCTAAAAATATCAGAAACTATGAAAAACAAGCTTGATATTTGGCCATACAAGTAAAAATAACATTTGAAAACCATGTTTAACCTTAGAGAAACACATATTAAAATACAAAGCTTAACATTCTTTCCTCTATAAAGCAAAGCAAATTTTCTAAACCACAAGACTACAGTTTTTTTTTTAAACTGACATAATTTTTTGAAAGAAAAAACTAAAGGGGGGCAAAAAGGCACTCGATTCCTACCCTGGAATCTCATCATTTACCAAATAACATGCTCAAATGTCAGTAAAAATAAATAGTTGATAAACCTGAAAACAAGTCTTTCAATGAGGATTTTATAGCTGGGAAAGAACAGCTTGTATAACAACCGAGCCTTACCAAATACAAATAAATATAAAAGCCAATTAAAAATAAACTATAAAATCAAAATCTTTTCGCAGAGTAGCAGCTTTCACAAAGTGAAAACAACTCAGTTCCACAGAGCTGTATGTTCTGTAGGCAAACGGCCAATTTTATTCTGAGTCCTTTGGTCTTGTACTATCAAAAGAATCTTTGTCTTAGAGCAAGTCTACTGAAGAAGGCACCAAAATCCTATCCTCCCTATTTACCTAAACACTTTTAATAATCCTCTTATCAATCCTTTCAAGGTAACTACAACATTATTAAGAGTTAACACTCTAAAAATCTAAAGCTATGGAAGGAAGGTCCTGCCTATTCTCTTTGCCCCTCTCAAATCTTTCTAGTCTGGTTTACCAAGCAAAAGCACTAGCTAGGAGGGTACAAATTTATTCCTATGTTCACTAGCCATTAAATAAACATAGCCACCTGTGTGGGAAGCCTAACCTTTTTTGCTACTTTTTAAAATTTAAGAATAAGTCCATTTCCATAAGCTAACTTTACAGCCCCTCAATATTCTTAATCTGGACAGTTTACTTCACAGACTCTGTTGGTGTCTGTCTCTTCTAGCCTTTTTCAATTGTGTTACCCAGGAATAGTCCTTGAAAAAGCTTTCAAATTCAGGAAACCCCTGCAGGGAACCCTCATGGTATGTGAGTGTTAGCTTTAAGTTGAAGAAACTCCTATTTCACAGAAACCTAGAACTGTCTGACTAGGGCTGAGTTCACTCTCTTCCTTCAGAGACAAAATTTCAGGCTGAGCAAATTTAGATAAAGCTTTCCTCATCCAGTCATACACTAGCGCTGGGAAAAGGAGAGAAAATTCTATTTAATTTGATTTTGTGGTTCCTCCAGGTGGGTTATACAGCAAGATTTGAGAGTCGTACCCTTCATTCTGAAGTCCAAGTGGCTGCAAAAACATTTCAAGAGTTCCTCTGGCAAGGTGGCAAGTCAGTTTCCTTTTAGAACTAAGACTCTTGTCACTTGAGGAAAAAAAAAGTTTTTTTCTCCAGAACCTTTTAAAAACTTGTTCATTTGTTCATGTGACGAAAAATATCTGCTACACGGGCTAGTTTCTATAGCCATTCTTCATTTTTAAAGCACAGCACTCAGCAAAAGCTGGCTTACTGTTTTCTTGTAAGTACTCTGGCAATTCACCTTTGAACTCAAATATTCTGTACAGAGCTCTTCCTCTAATAAAGCCACTGGATGTGTATGGTGCAGATTTGTGTGCTGTTTGTCCAGGTTTTTGTTTTGGGTTTTTAAAAAAATATTTTTAAATAAATGGGTCGTTGATACAGGTAAGTATTATTCAGAACTTCGCTGTATCTCCAAGTTTTTGATAACAGCATCTCTGTGAAGAAAGCAGTGTTATAACGTCAACGTCAGGATTTTTTTGTCATTGTTAATGAGGCAAACTTATCATGGAGACAATCACCAATGGGGCACCAGGAGTACCGATGACAGACTCTGGTTATAAGATAGGATGACACAACATTATAGATTGGCCTTTGTCTCGGGAGGCTCCTAGCAATAGAGAAAGTTTTCTTTGAATTTCATCATTTATAAATCTTACAAATGCTACAACATGACAAATACTAGTGAAACCCGTTGACTCATCAACCTGGATAGAGAAGCTGCTGCTTTTCAGTTAATGACACAAAACCTTTTTAGCATCATATGAGATATCTTCAGTAATTCAACTTATTGAGAATAAAGTCTTTTCAATTTTGTACTACATCATGCCCCAGCATTTTAATTTTATTATTAGATTCTCACCAACCATGCAAATTTTTCTTTTCTACGTTCTGCTACAAAATAATTTGCTTCCTAAACCTTTTGACTGAATGTGATTTTTGAACAAAAGCCTTACTGTTTTGATGTTCCCAAAGCCATTGAAAATAATATTCTTTCTGGTCAAGTGGCTGTGATTTATAGTTACAACTGCAGTTTTGTAAGTTTCATGCCACAGAAAATGCACAATGGATTGGACAGCTTGGACCAAGTCCATATAAAACGCTTGAGAAGTAGCTTTCTTTATAAAGACATAATAAAGAGAATTTCTTTGTGTCCCTTGTTGCACTCGTATACTGAAGTATCCTCAGAAGACTGAAATTCTTCATCACCAACCTTATCAGAAATGTCTGTAGCTCTATGCCTAAAACGCCTAAAATGGGCCTCTTCTTTCTCACATCTTGCCTTCCAAAATTGTAGCAATGGACTGCCAGCTTGTTACACACAAATGTTAATAAAATATAAAAACAGACATAACCAAACAAGAAAATCACAATAGTACACAAACTTCACTAAACAATTCACTTCTAACTTATATGATCCACATTTTTGCAATGTTTACAACAAAGTGGCAGGAGGAAAGCTGAGCTGTGATGTGTAAAAACTCCTTCCTTAGAATGAAAATTTCCCTCTGATTTTCTACTTCACAGTCAGTTTACTCCCAGAAGTCAGCTGGCACCGCAGAAGAGGAGCCTAGGAGAGGCCAACGTCCCCCTCCTCCCATCCTCCTCTCTGTGCAAAAGCAGCATATGGGTCTGACTATACATACTACCATATGGGGCGGAAAGATCCCTAACACAACTGTTAATAGGCTACAAAATCACTGTTCGCAAAATCACTGTTGTGAGAACAGCATTATGCAGCACACAAATAAAAACCAGTATTTTTAGTCACAATTTTAGGTGGAACCCCAGCAACATCTTGTAGAACCCCAGTTGAGAAACCCACCTCCAACACCAAATGACTTCCTAGGAGAGGTCATTTCCATTTGATTTGGATCCTTCTGTGACTTGACTTGCAAGTTCAGGTTTGGCTCCGCCCTCATTTACCCGCTGTGGATCAGACATCGGTTTTGTCTGCTCCAGCTCCTCGTTATTCTCTGGTATGACCTGCTGGTTGTTTTTTCCTTCTGCTGGGTTTTTTTGATCTGATTTGTCAACAGATTCTGATTTAGCTTCTTTCCCATTTCCCTGCTTTGGGTTAAATTTTGATGGATCCTTAGGGCTCTTCACCACCTCCTGGAGATTGTATTTTCCAAACATGTAATCTTTCAGAACATTCAGGCAACACACAGCTTTGATGATTTCTACTACCACCGTGTACTGTGGATTGGTGAGATGTACTTTATTTTCTGAGTTAAGGGTGCCCACTATTCCTGTAATAAAAACAGAAAACCATGTAGCTGAGGAGGATACCATTAAGTTTGATAGATACAAAAAATCTTTCATCCCTGTTTCTCATTAAAACAAGATATATACTAATCCATTCTTCTAAGTGGACTTCAAATACTCTGAACCCTTGCAATAAATAAATACAAATGAAACCCTAAGACATTTAATAAAGTACTTTTCTCCAAAGAAAATTCAATTCTCAGTTAAAGATTTTATCCAACTACCAGCAAATCTCATATCCAACAAATTGAAATCAGTTAGATTTAATATTAAGAACATTTTAATATATTTGTCCTACACTCAAAAATGTAAGCCTTAAATGTTTAAAAAGAAAAAGTCCTTAAAAACAAGAACAAGTGGCCAGGTGTGGTGGCTCACACCTGTAATCCCAGCACTTTGGGAGGCCAAGGCAAGCAGATCATGAGGTCAGGAGATCGAGACCATCCTGGCTAACACAGTGAAACCCCGTCTCCACTAAAAATGCAAAAAAAAAATTAGCCGGGTGTGGTGGTGGGCACCTGTAGAGCCAGCTACTCAGGAGGCTGAGGCAGGAGAATGGCGTGAACCCGGGAGGTGGAGCTTGCAGTGAGTCGAAATCGCGCCACTGCACTCCAGCCTGGGGGACAGAGCGAGACTCTGTCTCAAAAAAAAAAACCAAAAAAACCCAAGAACAAGTGTTTACCATTGAACGTCTATGGAAAATCACTAAACGCCTACGGAAAACCATATACCTGCCAATTCTTTGATAATGTCTTCTCTATTCATGTGACTGTTATTTTGAGATTTGTACACAATCTGAAATGTCCCTTTGTTTGGAGCTTTAAACCAGGGTTCCAGCCATGTTTCTGCACATGTTTTCATATCTTCTAACAAAGTGCCTGAGATGGGTTAACATTCATAGAATAACTGAAGTCTTCTTCTTCTTGGTTTTGTACATATCCTGGGGAATATGATGCACCACTTTCTCACAAAATTAGCCAGGTGTGAGGGCAGGTGCCTGTAATCCCAGCTACCTGGGAGGCTGAGGCAGGAGAATTGCTTGAACCCAGGAGGCGGAGGTTGCAGTGAGCTGAGATCACGTCACAGCACTCCAGACTGGGCCACAGAGTGAGACTGCGTCCCCCCCTCCGCAAAAAAAAAAAAAGCTTGAACTCTAAAATGAATATTTACTGGCAATGACATAAGTTGACAGAAGAAGAAATTCTCATAATACATTTTAAATGAATCTACCTACTCATTTTTCTAACTAAGAGTAACGCCTTCACCAGATATCTCTGTGCCTGACACGACACTGTCCTTTTAGTGAGATTAGACCAAATACTTGTGGAATTAAAAACTCTTACTCTTGTTCTACTTAGGAACAAGGCACAGAAATATATTGTTCAATAATTTTGGCCAGGCATGGTGGCTCTGGCCTGTAATCCCAGCACTTTGGGAGGCAAAGGTGGGCGGATCCCTTGAGCCTAGGAATTTGAGACCATCCTGTGCAATACGGCCTGAGAACCTGTCTACAAAAAATTAACTGAGCGTGTGGTGGCACATGCTGTAGTTGCAGCTACTCGGGGGCTGAGGCAGAAGGACGGCTTCAGCCCAGGAGGTGAAGGTTGCAAAATCAAGCCACTGCACTCCAGGCCCCAGCTTGGATGACAGAGCAAGACCATTTCTGCCAAGACCAGCTCGGTTGGGGAGGCCCTAACCCAGGGGCGCTAGAGGAATTAAAGACTCACACACAGAAATATAGAGGTGTGAAGTGGGGAGCCCTGAACAGAGATTTACCCACATATTTATTAACAGCAAACCAGTCATTAGCATTGTTTCTATAGATATTAACTAAAAGTATCCCTTATGGGAAACGAAGGGATGGGCTGAATTAATTGCAACAGGAACATGCCCCTAAGACACAGATTGCTCATGCTTTTGTTGTGGCTTAAGAATGCCTTTAAGCGGTTTTCCACCCTTGGTGGACCAGGTGTTCCTTGCCCTCATTCCCGTAAACCCACAACCTTCCAGCTTGGGCGTTAGGGCCATTATGGACATGTTACAGTGCCGCAGAGATTTTATTTATGGCCAGTTTTGGGGCCAGTTTATGGCCGGATTTTGGGGGGCTTGCTCCCAACATGTTTCCAAAAACAAAACAAAACAAAACAACAGAATTTGCTCAAAGTATCAGTGTAGACGGGACATGTACCTGTTGCTCAGTTTTCTGTCCCCCCGTGCCCAATGGGATTCCCCATCAGGCACAGTAATAATTATACACATTTACAGAAACTTTATACCACTATGCACTTTATGTATATAAGGAACTCTCTAGCCAATCTTAAAAGTATTCTTTTTTATCAAGCTCAGCAGCATCAAGTAATGTGCCCATGTTCGAGTCCCCGAGCTAGTAAAGGATAAGCCTTGAATTCAAATTCCCTCTGTATTACCCTTCTTCATTTAGTCCCTCACTGTGCATGTGTGTAGTGGTCCAGAGAAGCCAATAAAATGATTTCCATTGAGACCGGCCCAATTAAAGTCTTAATAACAATGAGACTTTAGGTGTTATTGGTAAACAAGTTTTTACTTTCTTTTTTCTTTGAGACAGAGTCTCGCTCTTGTGGCCCAGGCTGGAGTGCAATGATGCAATCTTGGCTCACTGCAATCTCTGCCCCGCCAGGCTCAAGTGATTCTCCTGCCTCAGCCTCCCTAATAGCTGGGATTACAGGTGCGCGCCTGTAAACTAGCCAGCTAATTTTTGTATTTTTGGTAGGGACGGGGTTTCACCATGTTGGCCAGGTTGGTCTTGAACGCCTGACCTCAAATGATCCACCCGCCTCGGCCTCCCAAAGCGCTGGGATTACAGGTGTGAGCCACTGCGTCCGGCCTAAAATGTATCTTAAGTGCAATAACTAGCATTAGTACTAAACGTATTATTTCAGAGATATTATTGCTGCAGACAAACACATTATTACTGCCAACTTCACAAAGCTGTCGTGAGAAGTGTGTTTCTAAAGGAGCTTCAGCACACCGCCTGGCACTCAATGAACAATCAATAAGCAGGAGCTAGGCCGGGAGAGCGGCTCACGCCTGTAATTCCAGCACTTTGGGAGGCAGAGGCGGGAGGATCGCCTGAGTCTAGGATTTGAGACCAGCCTGGGCAACATAGTGAGACCACTTATCTACAAAAATACAAAAATCAGGCAAGAGTGGTGGCGCACACCTGTGGTCCCAGCTACTATGGAGGGTGAGGGAGGAGGATCGCTTGAGCCCGGGAAGTCAAGGTTGCCCTGAGCTATGATATCCTCCGGCCTGGGCAACAGGGCGAGACTCTGTCTCAAAAATAAAATAAAATTAAATTAAATTAAAATAAAATAAAATATAAAACAAAACAAAACAAAATAAATAAAATAAAATAAAAAAAAATAAAATAAAATAAAATAAAATTTAAAAAGTAAGTGGGAGCTACTGCGATTTATGATGGAAAGAAAATGTTAAAGTACTTGAAGCACAAAACCGATCCCCCCAGAGTCTGCGAGCGCCAGGGGTAGGTGTGGAAACGCAGGCGAGGCCGCGCCCCTACAAGCTTCAGGCCAGAGACCCAAGGCGCGCAAGCCTACGCCCGCAGCCGGCCCTCCAGCCTTCCCTCCCCTCCTACCCCAAGGTCTGCCCGCCGCCCGCTCACCCAAGACCGGTACCTTTTCTGGCCCCTACATGTTGTCGTCTTACTCGCTGAGAAGGCTGTAGGCCTCCACGCACTTGCACTCATTCATTCTGCAGATGATAAGGATGCCCTGTAGCCCGTGCTCCAGCTGCCAAGGCCCACCAGAGTCGCGGCGGAGTTCGCTTGGCCAGCACACACTGAGCTTGCCTTTCTCTTCTGGCCGCCAGGCTGAGTAGGCTGCTGGGCCGGGGCCGCCATGGTGCGCGCAAGCTGAAAGGAACGAGAAGGGTGTTTCTCCACGACTGTTGGCGTCCTCACCTCTACCAGAATGGATGGTGACGTCAGACATAAGCAAAGGCCTCCCATAGCCGGCCTCCAAGCCTCCTTCCGTGCTGCTCGGTTCCTAAAACCCTGGTTAACCACCAGAGAGGCGTGGAGCGAGACCGGCACAAGCCCCGCCTTCTCCCCCACCCCTGCCCCGCCTCTGCCGGATTCTGAATCCGGTAGGAACAGCATAGCAACCATTCTGGAAGTGGTGGCAGTGGCTCTCTCTCCAGACCCTTGAGCTGGCTCCATCCTCCTAGCTTCCTCCAGCCATCGTTAGTACCTGTTCCTCCAGCCTCCCTGTATTTTTAGTTACCCAAAAGGCTTCCAGTAAATTCCATTTCAGCCTCAATTTTCTAGGCTATGTTTCTAGTTGACTTATAACCGAGAATGTTGGCTGGTGTTAAGTGTTTCACACTGCTTTCTCTGTGTTTTTTTTGTTTTTTTTTTTTGAGATGGAGTCTCCCCCAGGCTGAAGTGCAGTGGCATGATCTCGGCTCACTGCAACCACCACCTCCCCAGTGCAAGCGATTCTCCTGCGTCAGCCTCCCAGTAGGTGGGATTACAGGCGCATACAACCACACCCAGCTAATTTTTTTATTTTTAGTAGAGACTGGGTTTCACCATATTGGCCAGGCTTGTTTCGAACCCCTGACATCACTCAGGCGATCCAGCCACCTCATCTCCCAAAGTGCTGGGATTACAGGCGTGAGCCACGGGGCTCAGCCCTCTGCGGCCTTTTTATCCATAGTTTGGCAACTATCAAGTTACTATCTTTTTAAAAATCATTGAAAATAAGCCACTTTTGAAGAATGTGTTTAAATGCAAGTGCTTCCCATACTGCTCTTCAGGCACTCAGGTACAAAGTTGTTACCAGATTTAAGTTCCTACAAAGTCCTAAAAGAGATTTTGATGGTTAATATTGAGTGTCAACTTGATTGGATTGAGGGGTACAAAGTATTAATCCTGTGTGTGTCTGTGTGGGTGTTGCCAAAAGAGATTAACATTTGAGTCAGAGGGCTGGGGAAGGCAGATACACCCCTAATCTTGTGGGCACAATCTAATCAGCTTCAAGCAAATATAAAGCAGGCAGAAAATGAAAAGGAGAGACAAGCCTAGCCTCCCAGCCTACATCTTTCTCCTGAGCTGGATGCTTCCTGCCCTCAAACATCAGATTCCAAGTTCTTCAGTTTTGGGACTTGGGCTGGCTCTCCTTGCTCCTCAGCTTGCAGACAGCCTGTTGTGGGACATTGTGATTGTGTAAGTTAATAAAATCATACACACACACACACACCCTGTTAGTTCTATCCCTCTAGAGAACACTTACTAATACAGATTTTGGTACTGCAACCACCGCCTCTCCGGTGCAAGCGATTGCACTCTAGAAGTGGTTCTAGAGGAACCGAATATTAAGGATGGAGTTCTTTGTTTGTTTTAGGTTTCTGGAGTTGGATGCCTAATATGATTAGACCCCAAAATGCCAAAGACTCTACTTCTAATACTATGGAGAACACTGACAGTCCTTGGTGGAAACTGTTTAGAGAGTTATGCAAAATAAATGCATTTGACACTCCTGATTCACCATTTGTGAGAGGCAAGGGGATTAGTGATTCTATACATAATATCTTTGACCATTTGTGGAGGACCAAAGAACATAATGAGGCTGGTTGGTTACCCCAAAGTTCAGTGGAAAAAGTGATGAAAGAAAATGATGAGCTAAGGGATTCTGTCTCCCAGCTTCAGAAGCTGATACTGAGTCTTAAATCTGCTAAAATTGCCCTGAGTGAGAATCTTATTTCCTGTAGAGAAAGTGCTAAAATTGTGGAAAAACAGACACAAGCTCTTATCCTGTGAGTGGCTGACCTGCAACAAAAGATGCATGCACAGCCTCACCAGGTGTCTACTGTTAAAGTGAGGATATTGACTGGAAAAGAATGGGACCCTGCAACTTGGAATGGGGATGTGTGGGAGGACCCTGATGAAGTTGGGAACACTGAGTTTGTAAACTCTGATGAACCTTTCTTTCCAGAAGGAACAGCCTCCCCATCCCCAGTAGTGGCAACATCCCCTCCTGGACCCATGCTGCCATCAGCCTTTCCATCTTTGTCTGAGGAGATAAACCCTGTGCTGCCTGAGGCAACAGTGATGGCCTCCCCTGAGGCAGTTGCCAGGCAAGATAATGTTGATTCTCCTCAGAAGCTGCCCCCAACACCTCTGTTTGCTTCTAGACTTTAGACTGAAGTCCTGGTGGCCCCTAGCGGTGAAGTTGAGAGTGTGATCCATGAGGAGGTGTGCTACACTCAAAAACAACTGTTTGAGTTCTCTAATTTACATAAACAGCAATCTGGAGAACAGGCATGGGAAGGGATATTAAGGGTACAGTATAATGGTGGAAGGAACATAGAGTTGGATCAGGCTGAATTTATTGATTTAGGCCAACGAAGTAGGGACTCTGCATTTAATGTTGCAGCTCAGGAAGTTAAAGAAGGTTTTAATAATATATTTGCTTGGTTTGCTGAAATATGGGTTAAAAGATGGCCCCCTGTGAGTGAGCTGGAAATGCCTGATCTCCCATGGTTTAATGTAGAGGAAGGGATCCAAAGGCTTAGGAGATTGGGGTGGTGGAGTGGATTAGTTATTTGATACCTACTCATCCCAGCTGAGAGGGTCCAGAAGATATACCTGTAAACTATGACTTGTGAAATAGATTTGTGAGGGCAGCACCTGCATTTTTGAAGAGCCCTGTAATTTCCCTTCTCTGTATGTCAGGTCTAATGGTGGGAATCACAGTCACTCAACTATGAAATTTAAATACAATGGAAATAATTGGGTCCTGAGGTAGCAAGGGTCAAGTGGCAGCACTCAACCATCAAAGGCAAGGTGGGCATAGCCACCATAATGGACACCAGAGGGAAAGCAGCAATCAGAATAGTCTGACTCGTATAGAGCTCTGGCATTGGCTAATTAATCATCGTTCTACTTGTATGTTCAGTACAGAATCTGGGTAGGAGACACTCTTAGACCCTCCTCCTGTTCTGACCTTACTCCCTACTCAGACTTCCTACCTTATTCTCTTGTTACCCAGCATCTTCAGGGAACAGATGTCCTAACACTGAAACTTGGTCTCCTGACTTGATTCCCAATGTCTGCTGCCTTCAGAGTATGTGTCATATGATTAAGACCCCAGGTTCGAAAGTCAAACCAAGTTCAAATCCTGGCTTTGCCATGACCTGGCTGTGGAACTCTAAGTAAGTTACCTAACCCAAGTTTTAGGTTCCCTGTTAGATTTTAAAAAATTAATGGAGATAATAATAATACATTATTGGTTATTGAAAATATCCAGTAAGATCAGGCACGACAAGTGTTTAGCTCACAGTCACTGTTCAGTTAATGTGTACTTAAAAACAGCTAGTTTCAGACTCATGGAAGCCTGTTTGCCTGTTTTTTCTTTTTGGTATGAGTATCCATCCCTCCATCTGATCACTTAACCTCATTATTTGTCTATCATTCTCTAATTTCAGTGGTTCTTTTATATTTCTGACTTACTGAAAGCTGTTTAATCCTTTTACTCAGGAGGTGAAAAGGGAATTTTATTTTATTTTTCCTTTTCATAGACCTCCTCTGTGGACAAGGGAATTTAAAAAAATATATAGTATAAAGTAAAATAACACAAAATGCATAAGACCTACATGCCTTCCCTCTGCCAACTGGTTTCTGCCTCACATTTGATTGAATGACATCCCATCTTTCACTGGCTTTGTAGCCTCACTGGCAGCTTTCATCACACCCACACACTGTGTAAGAAACTCACCCAACAGCCTGATCTTCCAGGCTGGAATCCAGCTTTGAACCACTGCGAACTTGAGTCTGTCCCTGGAGGATTCACATTTAGCCTGGCCCTTGTACCTACTCAACCCTGCTGAGTGGGAAGAACTGATCCCCACCACCTCTAGTTCATTGCATCCCACCAGTGTCTGGGTCCCAGTTTTGACACACATGTTTCTCTAAGGCAAACTTGGCATTTTGTGAGCCTGTGTTCTTAAGGGCAAAAGTGAATGAATCTTTTTCCCTCCAATTTTCTCCTCCACTTTTATACTCTATACATATAAGTCTTTCTTTCTAAACTTTTACTGGTGTTTTGTGGATACTTCCTTCCCACTCCCTTGAAAATTGGTTGAATAATTTATGTCCCAATGTAATTGTTTTATGATTTAGTTCTCCATCTTTGAGCACTTCTAGATCATTTGCCTGCTTCTTACTTTCACTTTAGTCAATGCTCCAAAGAATAAATCTCAGTTTGATAAGTTAGAGAGAAATACTTCCATTTACAGCTCAAGTCAAACTGTAGACTGCATACTCCACCAGTGCAGAACACTAGTCTCAAATAAAACACAAGAAGTATAAATTTCAAGGTAGGTATAGTGTACATTTAAGAGTCTCGCCAAGCGTGGTGGCTCATGCCTGTAGTCCTAGCACTTTGGGTGGCCAAGGCAGGTGGATGGCTTCAGCAAAAGAGTTTGAGACCAGCCTGGGCAATATGGCAAAGCCCCATCTCTACAAAAAATTCAGAAGTTAGTCAGACATGGTGGTTGGTGCATGCTTGTGGTCCCAGCTAATTGGGTGACTGGGGTGGGAAGATCACTTGAGCCTGGGAGGTCAAGGCTGAAGTGAGCCTGATGGCAACACTGCGCTCCTGCCTGGGGGACAAAGTGAGACTCTGTCTCTAAAAATAAATAAATAAACACATAAATACATACATAAATAAATAGTCTAGGATGACTGGGGTATAGACTCTCTTTCAGTACAAATGAGGCCTAACGAAGAATTACATGAGAGGATTGCTGGCAAGATGGCCAAACAGGAACAGCTCCGGTCTGCAGCTCCCAGCGAGATTGACGCAGAAGGCGGGTGATTTCTGCATTTCCAACTGAGGTACCCGGTTCATCTCACTGTGACTGGTTGGACATTGGGTGCAGCCCAGGAGGGCAAGCCGAAGCAGGATGGGGCATCGCCTCACCCGGGAAGTGCAAGGGGTTGGGGAATTTTCTCCCCTACCCATGGGAAACTGTGAGGGTCTGAGCCTGAGGAACTCCGGCACAGATACTGGGCTTGTCCCACAGTCTTTGCAACCCGCAAACCAGGAGATTCTGTCTGGTGCCTACCCCACCAGGTCCCTGGGTTTCAAGCACAAGACTGGGTGGCCATTTGGGCAGACACCGAACTAGCTGGAGGAGTTCTTTATTTCCGTACCCCAGTGGCACCTGGAACACCAGCGAGACAGAACTGTTCACTCCCCTGGAAAGGGGTGCTGAAGCCGGGAGCCGACTGGTCTGGCTTGGCGGGTCCCACTCCCACAGAGCCCAGCAAACTAAGATCCATTAGCTTGAAATTCTCGCTGCCAGCACAGCAGCAGTCTGAAATCAACCCAGGACGTCGGAGCTTGGAGGAAGGGAGGGGCATCCACCACTGCTGAGGCTTGAGGAGGCGGTTTTTATGCTTACAGTGTAACAAAGCCACTGGGAAGTTCGAACCGGGCAAAGCCCACTGCAGCTCAGCAAGGCCGCTACGGCCAGACTGCATCTCTAGATTCCTCCTCTCTGGGCAGGGCATCTCTGAAAAAAAAAAAGGCAGCAGTCCAAGTCAGGGACTTATAGATAAAGCCCCTATGTCCCTGGGACAGAGCACCTGGGGAAAGGGGTGACTGTGGGTGAAGCTTCAGCAGATATAAACTTTCCTGTCTGACAGCTCTGAAGAGAGCAGTGGACCTCCCAGCACAGCAGTCATGCTCTGCTAAGGGAAAGACTGCCTCCTCAAGTGGTCCCTGACCCCCATGTATCCTGACTGGGAAACCCCTCCCCGTAGGGGCTGACAGAAACCTCATACAGAAGAGCTCTGGCTGGCATCTGGAAGGTGCCCCTCGGGGACAAAGCTTCCATAGGAAAGATCAGGCAGCAATCTTTGCTGTCCTGCAGGCTTTGCTGGTGAGACCCAGGCAAACAGGGTTGAGAGTGAACCTCCAGCAAACACTAGCAGACTGGCAGCAGAGGGGCCTGACTGCCAGAAGGAAAAACTAACAAACAGAAAGGAATAGCACGTTCACTCAAAGACCCCATCTGAAGGTCACCAACATCAAACACCAAAGGTAGATAAATCCACAAAGATGGAGAGAAACCAGTGGAAAAAGGCTGAAAATTCCAAAAACCAGAACACTGCTTCTCCTCCAAAGAACCACAACACCTCACCAGCAAGGTAACAAAACTGGACGGAGAATGAGTTTGACTAATTGACAGAAGTAGGCTTCAGAAGGTGAGTAATAACAAACTCCTCCAAGCTAAACGAGCATGTTCTAATCCAATGCAAGGAAGCTAAGAACCTTTAAAAAAGGTTAGACAAATTGCTAACTAGAATAACCAGTGTAGAGAAGAACATAAATGACCTGATGGAGCTGAAAAACACAGCATGAGAGCTTCATGAAGCATACACAACTTTCAATAGCCAAATTGATCAAGGAGAAGAAAGGATATCAGTGATTGAAGATCAACTTAATGAAATAAAGAAAGAAGACAAGATTAGAAAAAAAAAAAAAAAGAATAAAAAGGAGCAAACAAAGCCTCCAAGAAATATAGGACTATGTGCAAAGACCAAATCTACATTTGATTGGTGTACCTGAAAGTGACAATGAGAATGAAACCAAGTAGGAAAACACTTTTCAGGATATTATCTAAGAGAACTTCCCCAAATTAGCAAGACGGGACAACCTTCAAATTCAGGAAATACAGAGAATGCCATGAAGATACTCCTTGAGAAGAGGAAAACCGAGACACATAATCATCAGATTCACCCAGGTTGAAATGAAGGGAAAAATGTTATGGGCAGCCAGAAAGAAAGGTCAGATTACCCACAAAGGGAAGCCCATTAGACTAACAGCAGATTACTCTGCAGAAACTCTACAAGCCAAAAGAGAGTTGGGGCCAAAATTCAACATTCTTAAAGAAAAGAATTTTCAACCCAGAATTTCATATCCAGCCAAACCAAGCTTCATAAGCGAAGGAGAAAAAAAATCCCTTACAAAGATAAGCAAATGCTGAGAGATTCTGTCACCACCAGGCCAGCCTTACAAGAGCTCCTCAAGGAAGCACTAAATGTGGAAAGGAACAACTGGTACCAGCCACTGCAAAAACGTACCAAATTATAAAGAACATCAACACTATGAAGAAACTGCATCAACTAATGGGCAAAACAACCAGCCAGAGTCATAATGACAGGATCAAATTCACGCTTAACAATATTAACCTTGAATGTAAATGGACTAAATTCCCCAGTTAAAAGACACAGACTGGCAAATTGGATAAGAGTCAAGACCCATCAGTGTGCTGGACTCAGGAGATCCATCTCACATGCAAAGAAACACATAGGCTCAAAATAAAGGGATGGAGAAACATTTACCAAGGAAAAGGAAAGAAAAAAAATGAGGAGTTGCAACCCTAATCTCTGATAAAACAGACTTTAAACCAACAAAGATCAAAAGAGACAAAGAAGGGCATTACATAATGGCAAAGGGATCAATGCAACAAGAAGAGCTGACTACCCTAAATATATATGCACCCAATACAGGAGCACCCAGATTCATAAAGCAAGTTCTTAGAGACCTACAAAGAGACTTCGACTCCCACACAATAATAATGGAAGACTTTAACACCCCACTGTCAATATTAGACAGATTAATGAGACAGAAAATTAACAAGGATATTCAGGACTTGAACTCAGCTCTGGACCAAGAGGACCTAATAGACATCTACAGAACTCTCCACCCCAAATCAACAGAATATACATTCTTCTCAGCACCTCATCAAAAATATTCTAAAATTGACCACTTAATTGGAAGTAAAACACTCCTCAGCAAATGCAAAGGAACGGAAATCATAACAAACAGTCTCTCAGACCACAGTGCAAACAAATTAGAACCCTGGATTAAGAAACTCACTAAAAACTGCACAACTACATGGAAACTGAACAACCTGCTCCTGAATGACTACTGGGTAAATAATGAAAGTAAAGCAGAAATAAAGATGTTCTTTGAAACCAATGAGAACAAAGACACAATGTACCAGAATTTCTGGGACACATTTAAAGCAGTGTGTAGAGGGAAATTTATAGCACTAAATGCCCATAAGAGAAAGCAGAAATGATCTAAAATTGACACTCTAACATCAAAATTAAAAGAACTAGAGAAGCAACAGCAAACAAATTCAAAATTCAACAGAAGACAAGAAATAACTAAGATCAGAGCAGAACTGAAGGAGATAGAGACACAAAAAACTCCTCAAAAAATCAACGAATCCAGGAGCTGTTTTTGGAAAAGATCAACCGAGTAGATAGACCACTAGCCAGACTAATAAAGAATAAAAGAGAGAAGAATCAAATAGACGCAATAAAAAATGATATAAGGGATATCACCACTGATCCCACAGTAATACAAACTACCATCAGAGAATACTGTAAACACCTCTATGCAAATAAACTAGAAAATCTAGAAGACATGGATAAATTCCTAGACACAAACACCCTCCCAAGTCTAAACCAGGAAGAAGTCGAATCCCTGAATAAACCAATAACAAGTTCTGAAATTGAGGCAGTAATTAATAGCCTACCAACCAAAAAAGCCCAGGACCAGATGGATTCACAGCCGAATTCTACCAGAGTTACAAAGCGGAGCTGCTACCATTCCTTCGTAAACTATTCCAAGCCGTAGAAAAAGAAGGAATCCTCCCTAACTCATTTTATGAGGCCAGAATCATCCTGATACCAAAACCTGGCAGAGGTACAACAAAAAAAGAAAATTTCAAGCCAACACCATTCATGAACATTGTTACGAAAATCCTCAATAAAATACTGGCAAACCGAATCCAGCAGCACATCAAAGAGCTTATCCACCACAATCGAGTCAGCTTCCTCCCTGGGATGCAAGGCTGTTTCAACATACACAAATCAATAAACGTAATCCATCACATAAACAGAACCAATAACAAAAAGCACATGATTATCTCAATAGATGCAGAAAAGGCCTTTGACAAAATTCAACAGCCTTTCCTGCTAAAAGCTCTCAATAAACTAGAAATCGATGGAACATATCTCAAAATAATAAGATCTATTTATGACAAACCCATAGCCAATATCATACTGAATGGACAAAAACTGGAAGCATTCCCTTTGAAAACCAGCACGAGACAAGGATGCCCTCTCTCACCATTCCTATTCAACATAAAATTGGAAGTTCTGGCCAGGGCAATCAGGCAAGATAAATAAATAAACGGTATTCAAATAGGAAGAGAGGAAGTTGAACTGTCCCTGTTTGCAGATGACATGATTGTATATTTAGAAAACCCCAATGTCTCAGTCCAAAATCTCCTTAAGCTGATAAGCAACTTCAGCAAAGTCTCAAGATACAAAATGAATGTGCAAAAATCACAAGCATTCCTATACACCAATAACAGACAAACAGAGAGCCAAATCATGAGTGAACTCCCATTCACCATTGCTACACAGAGAATAAAATATGTAGGAACATAACTTACAAAGGATGTGAAGGACCTCTTTCAAGGAGAACTACAAACCACTGTTCAGGGAAATAAAAGAGGGCATAAACAAATGGAAATACATTCCATGCTCATAGATAGGAAGAATCTATATTGTGAAAATGGCAATACTGCCCAAAGTAATTTATAGATTGAATGCCATTGCCATCAAGCTACCATTGACTTTCTTCACAGAATTGGAAAAAACTACTTTAAAGTTCCTATGGAACCAAAAAAGAGCCCGCATAGCTAAGACAATCCTAAGCAAAAAGAACAAAGCTGGAGGGATCGTGCCACCTGACTTGATCATGCCACCTTACTTCAAACTGTACTCCACCACTACAGTAAAAAAACCAGCTTGATCCTGGTACCAAAACAGATCTATTGACCAATGGAACAGAAGAGAGGCCTCAGAAATAGCACCACACATCTACAACCATCTGATATATATTTACAATTGTTATATCCTCTTGCTGAATTTTTCTATTTATTATTATACAATGTCCTTCTTTGTCTCTTTTTGCAGTTTTTTTTTTTTTTTTACTTAAAGTGTATTTTATTTGATGTAAGTTAGCTATTCCTGCTCATTTTTATTTGCATAGAAATTTTTTTTCATACTTTTGCTTTCAGTCCTGTTTAATTTTTTAATTTTTTTGTTTTTTTTATTTTTTTTTAGAGATGAGGTCTTGCTATATTGCCCAGCTGGTCTTAAACTCATGGGCTCAAGCAATCCTCCTGCCTTGGCCTTCCAAAGTCTTGGGATTGCAGGCATGAGCCATGCACCCAGCCCTATTTCTACTTCTTTAAGTTGTAAATTTAGGATGTTGATTTTAGATCTTTCTCATTTTTTAATGTGTGCATTCATAGATATGAAGGTCCCCCTTAGTTTTGCTTTCACTGTGTTCCATGTGTTTTTATAGTTTTTGTATGCTGTGCTTTCATTTTCGTTTGTCTCTAAGAATTGTCTAATTTTTTTTTCTGATCTCTCCATTGATCCATTTGTTAAGCGTGTGTTGCTTAATTTCCACAACTTTGTGAAGTTTCCAGTTTTTCCTCTGTTATTAGTTTCTAACTTTCTCCTGTTGTGGTTGGAGAAGATACTTTGTACACATCTACCTTTCAAAATATATTGAGACTTAATTTGTGGTCTAACATATATTTATTCTAGAAAATGCCTCATGTGCCCTTGAGAAGAATATGCATACTGTTGTTGTTGGGTAGAGTGTTCTGTAAATGTCTGTTAGATCTAATTGGTTTATTGTGTTGTTTAAATCCTCTATTTCCTTACTTCTGTCTGGTTGTTCTATCCATTATTAACAGTGGAATACTAAAGCCTCCAACTATATTGTAGAACTGCCTGTTTTATTTCTCCTTTCATAATTTTTATTTGAACATTGTACATCATGTATAGAACAGTAGAAAATGAGATAAATAACATTTACATCTAGAAATTTTAATGCCTCTTCTTTTACAAGTTTATAAGTATAGGGGCCGAGTTTGTCTAGCTAAAAATTTAGCTGTTTTGAAATATTTTTGCTATCATTATCTTCAGTACACCACAAACTTTATATTTTCCCAGAAATGGGTTGCTGCCATCTTGTGCTTAGAGTTGGGACTACAGTACCAAAGCATTTTTTTTCAGTGTTCTTTATTCTCCCTCAATTCAGTGTTTCTGCAAATCTGTGCCCCAGAGATAATTTTTCTCCTCATTCATGCCTCACTCTTGTTACTTAGTGCCAAGTTCATTGTGAAAGAAGAGAGAGTCCTATCTTTTCCTTGTCCACTCCCAGTCTTAGAATACTTTATGCATTTGGACTTAAGGGGTGGATCTTTTCAGCATCTATTTTCTTCCTCCCCATAATGGCCAAATTCTAAAATGTATCATGGTTGATATTTGGTGGTTGTTTTTTACCTCTTTACCACTGGCTACCAGAGCTCTGCTTGGTATTAGTGTTGGTTCCTGAGTCAAAGACAGTTTCTTACATCCACTCCAGAAGTAGAGAGTTTTTGCTTCAACACTCAACAGAAACAATGAATCTTTTATTATTATTATTATTAATATTATTATTAATTTGTATCATGGAAGCAAGAGACAGACTGGCTTTTCTTCTACTCCTACCTCAGAAGCAATGGATTTTTTTTTTTTTTTGCCTATACCCTGAGGCAAAAGGGATTGCTGCCTCTTATCTGGTGATGCAAGGCTTTTCCTTTTTGTAAGAAAATGTTTTGAAGAAGACAAGGCTTTTTCTCCCCAGCAGTTGCTGATTACCTCTCACACTCTTGTAACATTGAAGGGTCTCTATGCAGTGTCCTATGCTGCTCTTAATCTTTTTTGTGAGGTCCCAGTAAAGGCCCATGAAGAAGAGATTGTGAAGAAGTATAAAATTCCCCTGTTTCTGGGTACCCCAATGATTCCAAACTGATGAAGTAGCCCACGCTTAACAACAATTCATTAGAACTTTACCTTATGTCCTATTTTTTGAGGGGGCTGTTTATCTTGGAATTTGAATTACTTGGATGGCTTATGGCTTCAGTTATCTAATGAGCTGAAGAAAAGGTATGATTCTGTAGTGCAACTTCTCATTTTTAGGGCAATAGAAATATTCTTTATAGCTTCCACATTCTTTGAGCTACCACTTCAGTAGAGGTGGAAATCTCAATCATTATTATTTTAAAATCCTTGTATATTTATGTCAGACTCTTTCATATCTGCAAATCTGTTTTTGTTGTCTATTTTATCTCACTCCTTCATTTTATCCCATTTTTTTTGGTCGTGTTTGGCAATGTTTGATTGAGTGTGAAATTTTTTAAATAAAGAATTTTATTCCAACTTGATTTTATTTTCCTACAGACAGGATTCCTTCTTGGAAACATGTAGCAGCCAATAATACTATATCCAGCAAAGCTAACCTTCAGAACTTAAGGAGAAATAAAGCCTTTCCCAATCAAAAACTGAGGAAGTTCATCACCACTAGACTACCTTCAAAGAAATGTATAAGGGAGTTCTACATCTGGAAACAAAAGGAAAATAACTACCATCATAAAACACATGAAAGCAAAAAAACTGACTAATAGAGCAGATGTACAAATGAGAAAGAGAAATAAATTAAACCTTATCACTACAGAAAACCACCAAACCACAAAGACAAAGAATAAGAGAGGAAGAAATGAACAAAGAAAATACAAAACAACCAGAAAACAACTAACAAAATGATAAGAGTTAGTCTTCATGTATCAGTAATAACCTTAAATGTAAACAAATTAAATTTCCCAATTAAAAAATATAGATTGGCTGAATGGATTTAAAAAATACTTTATATATTGCTTATAAGAAACTCACTTCACCTGTAAAGACACACACAGACTAAAAGCAAAAGTATGAAAAAAAGGATATTCTATGCAATGAGCAGGAATAGCTACACTTACATCAGATAAAATAGACTTTAAGTAAAAATTAAAAAAAAAAACAAACCGCAAAAAAACCCAAAGAAGGTCATTGTATAATAATAAATGGATAAACTCAGCAAGAGGATATAACAATTATAAATATATATCCACTGAACACCAAAGTTCTCATATATATAAAGAAAATATTATTAGATTTCAAGGGAGAGACCCCAATACAATAATAGCTGGGTACTTCAATACCCCACTCTCAAAATTTGATGTATCATCTAGACAGAAAATCAACACAGAAACATCAGATTTAAACTGCACTACAGATCAAATGAACCTAACAGATATTTACAGGACATTTCCTCCAACAGCTGTAGAATACACATTCTTCTTATCAGCACACAAAATATTCTCCAGGATAGATCATGTATTAGGTAACAAAACAAATCTCAACAAATTAAAAAAATAGGAATTATATCAAGTTTGTTTTTTTTTTTTACCTTAGTGGCATAAAACTAGAAAT
Organism: Theropithecus gelada; assembly: GCF_003255815.1. Taxonomy (NCBI): domain Eukaryota; kingdom Metazoa; phylum Chordata; class Mammalia; order Primates; family Cercopithecidae; genus Theropithecus; species Theropithecus gelada. The sequence continues at coordinate 97,326,196 of NC_037679.1, read as the reverse complement.
CAACAACAAGAATAAATGTCAGAAAGTATATAAATACATGAAAATTAAACAACATGCACCTGAATGACAAAAAGTTAATGAATAAATTAATAAGAAAATTAAAGAAATTCTTAAAACAGATGGAAACAGAAACATGACATATGAAAACCAATGGGCCTTCATAGCTAAAGTAGTGCTAAGAGGGAATTGTATAACAATAAATGCTTACATCAAAAGGGTAGAAAGATTTCAAATAAACAACCCAATAGTGCATCTCAAGGAATTTTGAAAAGCAAGAACAAACCAAAAACAAAATTAGTAGAAGAAAATAAATAAAGATCAGAGCAGGACCGGGAGCGGTGGCTCACACCTGTAATTCCAATACTTTAGGAAGCCGAAGAGGGTGGATCATGAGATCAGGAGATCGAGACCATCCTGGCTAACACAGTGAAACCCCATCTCTACTAAAAATACAAAAAATTAGCCAGAAGCGATGGCATGGGCCTATAATCCCAGCTACTCGGGAGGCTGAGGCAGGAGAATCACTTGAACCTGGGAGGCAGAGGTTGCAGTAAGCCAAGATCATGCCACTGCACTCAAGCCTGAGCGACAGAGTGAGACGCTGTCTCAAAAAAAAAAAAAAAAAAAAAAAAAAAAAAAATCAGAGCAGATGAAATCAAGACGAAAAACAATATAAAAATCAACAAAATGAGAAGTTATTTTTTGGAGAAGATAAACAATATTGACAAATCATTAGCTAGACTAATAAAAAAGAGAAAGAACCCAAGTAAATCAAACAAAAAGAGACGTTACAACTGATAACCACAGAAATACAAAGGATCGTAAGTTTTAAGAAAAACTATACACCAATGAATTGGAAAACCTAGAGGAAATGGATACATTCCTGGATACATAAAACCTACCAAGATTGAACTAGAAAGAAATAGAAAATCTGAACAAGACTAAGAACAAGTAATAAGATTGAAGCCATAATAAAAAGTCTCCCAGTAAAGAAAAGTCCAAGACTGGATGACTTCACTGCTGACTTCTATCAAACATTTAAATAAGTGTTAACACCAGTTCTTCTCAAACTATTCCAAAAACCTGAAGGGGACTCCAAACTCATTCTATAAGGATAGCATTAATCTGATACCAAAACCAGATGAAGACACAACAACAAAGAACTATAAGTCTATATCTGTGATGAACATATATGCAGAAGTCCTCAATAATATACTAGAAAACCAAATCCAACAGCACATCAAAATATTTTGTAGCGTGATCAAGTAAGATTTATCCCAGGGGTGCAAGGATGATTAAACACACATAAGTCAGTAAATATGATGCATCACATCAACAGAATGAAGGACAAAAGCCTTGTGATCATCTCAATAGATGCAAAAAAAGCACTGGATAAAACCCACTATCCCTTCATGAAAAAACTCTGTATGAATTAGATACGGAAGGAACATACCACAATAAAATGAAGATCATATATGAGAAAACAGGTAACATCACACTAAACAGGGAAAAGTTGAAAGTTTTTTATGTATGAACTGGAACAAGGCAAGGATGGCCATTTTCACCACTCTTATTCAACATAGTACTGGAAGTACTAGTCAGAGCAATTAGGCAAGAGAAAGAAAGAGCACTTAAATTGAAAAAGAAGCAGTGAAATTGTTACTGTTTGCAGAGGACATGCTCTTACATACATAAGACTCCACCAAAAACTTTTAAAATGGGCATACAAATTTAGTAAAGTTGCAGGATACAAAATTAACATATGAAAATCAGTAGTGTTTCTATACACCAATAATAAACTAGAGAAAGAAATCAAGAAAGTAATTTCTTTACAATAATTACCTAAAAATCAAATACCTAGGAATAAATTTAACCAAGGAGGTGAAAGATCTCTACAATCAAAACTACAAAACACTGATGAAGCAAATTGAAAATGACACACACAAAAATGAAAATACATCCCATGTTTATTGATTGGAAGAAATAATATTATTAAAATGAACATACTATACAAAATAATCTACAGATTTAGTGTAATCTCTATCAAATTATGTGTGCTGTTCTCCACAGAAATAGAAAAAAAAAATCCTAAAATTCTATGGAGCCATAAAAGACTCTAAATAGCCATGGAAATCCTGTGCAAAAAGAGAAAAGATGGCAGCATCACACTATCTGATGTCAAAATATACTACAAAACTGTAGTAAAGAAATCAGTATGGTACTGGAGTAAAAACAGACACATATGCCAATAGAACAGAACAGAGGGCCAAGACATAAATCCATGCACTTACAGCCAAATAATTCTTGACAAATACACAAAGGATATATTTTGGGGGAAAGAACAGTCTCTTCAATAAAAGCACCATTAAAGACAAAAATTAACATATTATAATGATAAAGAGGTCAACTCATCAAAAATTAACTCTAAATCCATCAACACCTTTAAAATAATGAAAATTCATACACAAAAAAGAGAAATGAACAAACCTAAAATCACAGGTTCATAGAACAAACATAAAAAATGCATTAGGATATATATTATACATCACCTACTACACCTGGTAGATTGTATATATGATGAATTATGGTGATAGTGATAGTACTCACTTCATTAGCAATATGAGGGAGAGAGATAGCTTTTAATATGTCAGCATGTATCGTGTTTGCTGTAGGTTTTGTGTAGATGTTCTTTACCAGGTTGAAGAAGTTTCCTTCCATTCTTATTTTGCTAAGAATTTTTAACATTAATGAGTGTTGAATTTTATCAAATGCTTGTTTGATATGTATCAAAATAATTGTATAATTTTGGCCCTTTTTCAGTATCAAAGAGATATTACATTGATTGAATTTTTAAATGCTAAATCACCCTTGCATTCCTGGCATAAGCTTTACTTAGTCATAATATATTATTCTTCATATATACTCCAGATTAATTTTGCTAATAATATGCTTAGTCTTATGCAACATGCTCATAAGAGGGATTTGTTGTATTTCTTTCTCATAAAGTTTTTCCCCCCAAGCTTTGGTATTAAGTTATGCTGGCTTAAAAAACATGTTCTATACCATAAAAGTATTTTTATGGCACACATAATTTGATAGAGATTGCACTAAATCTGTAGATTATTTTGTATAGTATGATCATTTTAATAATATTATTTCTTCCAATCAATAAACATGGAATGTCTTTTCATTTTTTTGTGTGTCCTTTTCAATTTCTTTCATCTGTTGAAAAGTAGTGATGTTTCTGATCTAAATACTTGGGAGAATCATTGGTGAAGTTATGTGATCCAGAAGTTTGCTTTCTGGGAATGTTTTCAATAATGCATTCAATTTTTGTAATACTTAGAAGACTACTGAGATTTCCTAATTCTTCCTTTGCCGGTTTTAAAAGAAATTGTCTACGTTAGTACAAGGTGTATTATCATTTTAGCATCTGTAGAATTTATGGTAGCATATCCTTTATTCATTCCTAATAACAATTTGTATTATACTTTTTATATCCTTTATCAATCTTGGTGGAGGATTTTAACAATTTCATTAAGATTTTCACATAGTTTTTAGCTTTAATGATCTACTCTATTACAGGTTGATTTTCTATTGTATCATTTTCTAAGCTTGTTTCTGTATCTTTATGCATTCTATTACTATTTTTAGATTCATTTTGCTATAATCTAAGATTTAATATAATTATGTCTGTAACTTTTCCTCTAACTGTTACACTACTCAAACTCAAACTCCAGGGCTCAAGGAATCCTTCTGTTTCAGCCTCCCATATAACTGATATTATAGGTGCGTGTCACCACACCTGGATATAAGTACTACTTTATTTAATAAATTTTATATATTATATTTTCACTATTGTTCAGTTAAAATTATTTTCTAATTTTATCATTATTTCCCCACTTTGGTCAGATAATATATATGAATTATTACAAACATTTGAAATCATTGAGGCTTTTTTACGATCCTAAAAATGAACCATACATATACCATAAGATCTAACTACTAGGTATTTATCCCAGAGAAAGGAAAACTTATATCCACACAAAAACTTGTATGTACTTTTTCATTGCAGCTTTATTTGTAATAGCCAAAATTGGAGCCAAGCAAATGTACTATTTTTGCAACTATGTGAATTTATGATTATTTCAAAATAAAGTTTAAAGATAGTCTCTGTTTAATGATATACTGGATAAATGTATTAAAGAATGTATATTATAAACCAATCTCTGGGGCCTAAATTCACATTCAAGAAAGCCTAAGAATTCGATACACAGAAAATGTCTGGTTTATTCTCTTATGCCTACATAATTGCATAGCTGAACTTGGTGAATTTCCCAAACACTTAAAAGGATTCACCCTTATGCTAATAATGGCATAGACTAAAACTGTAAGAAACTTTCAACTGCCTTTCCCTTGATAAAAAAAAAAAAATTATAAAAAGAATGATTTTCTTTTTTTTTTTTGAGATGGAATCTTGCTGTGTCTCTGAGGCTGGAGCATGGTGGCGCGATCTCAGCTCACTGCAAACTCCAGTAAAAAGAATAAATTTTTAAAAGAGATTCTAATAAATCACCTTTTAATTCTGTACTATTTTCCTGTACCATTTTAATAACTTTGTTCATATATAGTTATTTTAAAGTTACTTGTGTTTATATTTTGATTATTAAATTGACTTCAGGTTTAAGAGTCCCTCTGGTTTTGTTAAAAGGAAAAAGCAAATGTTATTTTTTATAAGCTACTTCACTTATGCTTATTTAAATGACATTTTCCCTTTCCTTACATGAGGGAACACAGATCATATACATAACAATAAAAATAATGAATCAAGTTCTACATAAAAAGGAATGAGCTTTCTAAGGGGAGAAGCATGTGCTAGAGTCAGAGTATTTTTTGGTCTAAAATAAGAATCTGTCTGTATGAGATATGAACACACACAAAACAAAATAACACAGGGACTAGATAGAATTCTACGTAGTTATTAGTATTAATAATTATAAGAGTAAAACAGCATCAACAGTTTTTTGGTTTCAACTTCTAAATATTAATTATCTCAATAACTTAAAAATGAAATTTAGACTGAGAAGTGTTAAGTTTCTGAGAGTCTCCCAACATCATTTTTTCTCCCAAAAAGACAATAGAGGCATATACATGGTTGTCTTCATTCCCTGTTTCCATCCGCTAAAGCCAAGAAGTCACTTTGAGCCTCAGGAGAACATTTCCTGTTAGTTCCCTTTGCCTAGCTGTCATTCCTTCTCTGTGCTGTTTCATAAAGAATTCCCCAAGTATCCCAGCCCATGATGACCTTTGACTTTTCTGCCTGGGATTTTATTTCCTCAGTTGGATCAGATGCTTGCAGAGGGAGCATTGGCACAGTTTAGATTCTTAGTCAGAGTCACAATGGTGGTGATTTCTCTTTGTTCTTTTGTGGGAACAAAAATAGGGAACTTGACCTTGAGAGAACACACATACTCATGTCAGACAGAGACTAGGCATGAAGACTCCTGGAGCTGGTACATGAGAAGTCTTGAGAGCTAGCCAAGGCTAGAGAGTCATGCAAACATCTTATTCGTGGGTCTCCACTGGGATTTTAGAGAAGGTTGTGTTTAGACCGAGATTGGGATCATCCTGTGCTGTGCGGTGTGAAACAAGGCAGAGCCATTGCTATGGGAGTGGGCTGGGACTCTCAGGAAAGGTACTTGAAGCATGAGACATCTTCTTGTAAGTGCTCTTATGAAAGGGGGAGAACGAATTGACCTAAATTCTTTGAAAATCATGAGATGGGTTTGCATAGTAGGTTAGGAATGCAGAGCCTCTCTCTCCTGTCTGGTTCCAGAATTGCTGCCAAGGATCAAGAAAGCATGTCATGGTGATAGTCAGAGTAACTATTGCTTGATATACTGTTTAGTTCACAAGACAATATAATTTACATCTTGAAAAAAAACTGTTCCCTGGGGGTTCTGGGTAAGATGGCCAAATAGGAACAGTTCTAGTCTGCAGCTCCCAGTTAGACCAATGCAGAAGGTGGGCGATTTCTGCATTTCCAACTGAGGTACCTGGTTCGTCTCATTGGGACTGGTTAGAAAGTAGGTGCAGCCCACTGTGGGCGAGCCGAAGCAAGATGAGGCGTTGCCTCACCCGAGAAGCACAAGGGGCAGGGGAACTCCCTACCCTAGCCAAGAAAAGCAGTGAGGGATGGTGCTATCCAGCACAGATACTATGCTTTTCCCATGGTTTTTGCAACCCATAGACCAGGAGATTCCCTCGGGTGCCTATGCTACCAGGGCCATGGGGTTCAACCACAAAACTGGGTGGCCATTTGAGCAGACACGGGCTAGCTGCAGGAGATTCTTCTTTTTCTTTCTTTTTTTTTTTTCCCCCCAGCGGCGCCTGGAACCCCAGTGAGATAGAACCTTTCCCTCCGCTGGAAAGGGGGTTGAAGCCAGGGAGCCAAATGGTCTTGCTCAACAGGTCTCACCCCCATGAGTCCAGTAAGCTAAGATCTACTGGCTGGAAATTCTTGCTGCCAGCACAGCAGTCTGAAGTCGACCTGGGACACTTGAACTTGGTGGGGGGAGAAGCGTCTGCCATTACTGAGGCTTGAGTAGGCAGCTTTCCCCTCACAGTGTAAAAATGCTGCAGGGAAGGTTGGACTGGGCAGAGACCACCTCAGCACAGGAAAGCCACTGTAGCTAGCCTGCCTCTCTGGATTCTTCCTCTCTGGGCAAGGCATCTCTGAAAGAAAGGCAGCAGCCCCAGTCAGGGGCTTATAGATAAAACTCCCATCTCCCTGGGACAGAGCACCTGGAGGAAGGGGCGGCTGTGGATGCAGCTTCAGCAGACTTAAAAGTTTCTACCTGCCAGCACTGAAGAGAGCAGCAGATTTTCAAGCACAGAACTCGAGGTCTGCTAAGGGACACACTGCCTCATCAAGTTGGTCCCTGACCCCTGTGCCTCCTGACAGGGAGACAACCCCCAGAAGAGGCTGACAGACACCTCATAGAGGAGAGTGCCAGCTGGCATCCAGCAGGAGCCCTTCTGGAATGAAGCTTCCAGAGGAAGGAACAGGCAGCAATCTTAGCTGTTCTGCAACCTCCACTAGTGATACCCAGGCAAACAGGATCTGGAGTGGACCTCCAGCAAACTCCAGCAGACCTGCAAAAGAGAGGCCTGATGGTTGGAAGGAAAACTAACAAACAGAAAGCAATAATTTCAACATCAAGAAAAAGGAAACCGATGCAAAAACCCCATCTGAAGGTTACTAACATCAAAGATCAAGGTAGAAAATTCCACCAAGATGGGGAAAAACCAGAGCAAAAATGCTGAAAATTCCAAAAACCAGAATGCCTCTTCTCCTCCAAAGGATTACAACTCATTGCCAGCAAGGGAACAAAACTGGATGAAGAACGAGTTTGATGAATTGACAGAAGTAGGCTTCAGAAGGTGGGTCATAACCAACTCCTCCGAGCTAAAGGGGCATGTTCTAACCCAATGTAAGGAAGCTAAGAACCTTGATAAAAGGTTACAGGAACTGATAACTAGAATAACCAATTTAGAGAAGAACATAAATGACCTGATGGAGCTGAAAAACAGCAAGAGAACTTCGTGAAGCATACACAAGTATCAATAGCCAAATCGATCAACCAAAAGAGAGAATATCCGAGACTGAAGATCAACTTAATGAAATAAACCATGAAGACAAAGAGAAAAAAGAATAAATAAAAAATGAACAAAGCCTCCAAGAAATATGGGACTATATGAAAAGACCAAACTTAAAATTGATTAGTGTACCTGAAACTGATCGGGAGAATGGAAGCAATTTGGAAAACACACTTCAGGATATTATCCATGAGTACTTCTAACCTAGCAAGACAGGACAACATTCAAATTCAGGAAATACAGAGAACACCACTAAGATACTCCTTGAGAAGAGCAACCCCAAGACACATAATAGGTTCACCAAAGTTGAAATGAAGGTAAACATGTTAAGGGCAGATAAAGGTCAGGTTACCTACAAAGGGAAGCCTATCAGATTAACAGCAGATCTCTCTGCAGAAACCTTACAAGCCAGAAGAGAGTGGGACCAATATTCAACATTCTTAAAGAAAAGAATTTTCAATCCAGAATTACATATCCAGCCAAACTAAGCTTCATAAGTGAAAGAGAAATAAAATCCTTTACAGACAAGCAAACGCTGAGAGATTTTGTCACCTCCAGGCCTGCCTTACAAGAGCTCCTGAAGGAAACACTAAATATGAAAAGGAAAAACCAGTACCAGCCACTGCAGAAGCATATCAAATTGTAAAGACCAATGACACTATGAAGAAACTGCATCAACTAATGTGCAAAATAACCAGCTAGCATCATGATGACAGGATCAAATTCACACATAACAATATTAATCTTAAGTATAAATGAGCTGAAAGCCCCAATTAAAAGACACAGATTGGCAAATTGGATAAAGAGTTAAGACCCATCAGTGTGCTGTACTCAGGAGACCCATTTCATGTACAAAGACACACATAGGCTCAAAATAAAGGGATGGAGGAATATTTACCAAGCAAAAGGAAAGAAAAAAAATGAGGAGTTGCAATCCTAATCTCTGATAAAACAGACTTTAAACCAACAAAGATCAAAAGAGACAAAGAAGGGCATTACATAATGGTAAAGGGATCAATGCAGCAAGAAGAGCTAACTATCCTAAATATATATGCACCCAATACAAGGGCACCTGTATAGATAAAGCAAGTTTTAGAGACCTACAAAGAGACTTAGACTCCCACACAATAATAGTGGGAGACTTTAACATCCCAACATCAATATTAAACAGATTAATGAGACAGAAAATTAACAAGAATATTCAGGACTTGAACTCAGCTCTGGACCACATGGACCTAATAGGCATCTACAGAACTCTCTACCCCAAATCAACAGAATATACACTCTTCTCAGCACCAAATAGCACTTATTCTAAAATTTACCATATAATTGGAAGTAAAACACTCCTCAGCAAATGTAAAGGAAGAGAAATCATAACAAACAATTTCTCAGACCCCAGTGAAATCATTAGAACTCAAAATTAAGAAATGCACTCAAAATCACAAAACTACATGGAAGCTGAACAACCTGCTCCTGAATAACTATTGGGTAAATAACAAAATTAAGGCAGAAATAAACAAGTTCTTTGAAACCAACGAGAACAAAGAAACAACATACCAGAATCTCTGGGACATAGCTAAAGCAGCGTTTAGAGAAAAAATTTATAGCACTAAATGCCCACAGAAGAAAGCAGAAAAGATCTAAAATCGACATCCTAATATCACAATTGAAATAACTAGAGAATCAGGAGCAAACAAATTCAAAAGCTAGCGGAAGACAAAAAATAACTAAGATCAGAGCAGAACTGAAGGAGATAGAGACATGAAAGACTCTTCAAGGAAATCAATGAATCCAGAAGCTGTTTTTTGAAAAGATTAACAAAATAAATAGACGCTAGCCAGACTAATAAAGAAGAAAAGAGAGAAGAATCAAATAGACACATTAAAAAATGACAATGAGGATATCACCACTGATCCCACAGAAATACAAACTACCATCAGAGAATACTATAAACACCTCTATGCAAATAAACTAGAAAATCTAGAAAAAATGGATAAATTCCTGGACACATACACCCTCCCAAGACTAAACTAGGAAGAAGTCGAATCCCTGAAGAGACCAATAACAAGATCTGAAATTAAGGCAGTAATTAATAGTCTACCAACCAAAAAAAGCCCAGGTTCATATGGATTCACAGCTGAATTCTACCAGAGGTACAAAGAGAAGCTGGTACCATTCCTTCTGAAACTATTCCAAACAACAGAAAAAAAAGGAATCCTTCCTAACTCATTTTATGAGGCCAGAATCATTCTCCTACCAAAACCTGGCAGAGACACACAAAAAAAGAAAATTTCAGGCCAATATCTCTGAAGAACATCAACGTAAAAATCCTCAATAAAATATTGGCAAACGAGATCCCACAGCACATCAGAAAGCTTATCCACCACCATCAAGTCGGTTTCATCCCTCAGATGCAAGGCTGGTTCAGCATATGCAAATCACTAAATGTCATCCATCACATAAACAGAACCAATGACAAAAACCACATGATTATTTCAATAAAGCAGTAAAGGCCTTCGATAAAATTCAACACCCCTTCTTGCTAAAAGCAGTCAAACTTGGTAATGATGGAACATATCTCAAAATAATAAGAGCTATTTATGACAAACCCACAGCCAATATCATACCGAATGGGCAAAAGCTGGAAGAATTCCCTTTGAAAACTGGCACAGGACAAAGATACCCTCTCTCACCACTCCTATTCAACTTAGTATTGGAAGTTCTGGTGAGGGCAATCAGGCAAGATAAAGAAATAAAAGGTATTCAAGTAGGAAGAGAGGAAGTCAAACTGTCTCTGCTTGCAGATGACATGATTGTATATTTAGAAAACCCCATCATCTAAGCCCTAAAACTCCTTAAGCTGATAAGCAACTTCAGCAAAGTCTCAGGATACAAAATCAGTATGCCAAAATTTCAAGCATTTCTAAACACCAATAATAGACCAAAAGAGAGTCCAATCATGAGTGAACTCCCATTCAAATTGTGACAAGGGGAATAAAATACCTAGAAATAAAACTTACAAGGGATGCGAAGGACCTCTTTAAGGAGAAGGACCTCTTCAAGGAAACCACTGCTCAAGGAAAGAAGAGAGTACATAAACAAATGGAAAACCATTCCATGCTTATGGATAGGAAGAATCAATATCGTGAAAAATGGCCATACTGCCTAACGTAATTTATAGATCCGATGCCATTCCCATCAAGCTACTATTGACTTTCTTCACGGAATTAGAAAAAAACTACTTTAAAGTTCATATGGAAGCAAAAAAGGGCCCGTATAGCCAAGACAACCCTAAGCAAAAAGAACAAAGCTGGAGGCATCATGCTACCTAACTTCAAACTATACTACAAGGCTACAGTAACCAAAATAGCATGGTACTGGAACCAAAACAGATATATAGACCAATGGAACAGAACAGAGGCCTCAGAAATAACATCACACATCTACAACCCTCTGATCTTCGACAAACCTGACAAAAACAAGTAATGGGGAAAGGATTTCCTATTTAACAAAGATGTTGGGAAAACTGGCTAGCCATATGCAGAAACAAAAACTGGACCCCTTCCTTATACCCTAAACAAAAATTATCTCAAGGTGGATTGGATTAAAGACTTAAATGTAAGACCTAAAACCATAAAAACCCTAGAAGGAAACCTAGGCCATACCATTCAGGACACAAGCATGGGCAAAGACTTCATGACTAAAACACCAAAAGTAGTGGCAACCAAAGCCAAAATTGTCAAAAGGGATCTAATTAAACTAAAGAGCTTCTGCACAGCAAAAGAAACTATCATCAGAGTGAACAGACACCCTACAGAATGGGAGAAAATTTTTGCAATCTATCCATCAGACAAAGGGCCTATATCCAGAATCTACAAGGAACTTAAACAAGTTTATGAGAGAAACACAAACAATCCCATCAAAAAGTGGGCAAAGGATATTAGCAGACACTTCTCAAAACAAGACATTTGTGCAGCCAAACAAACATAACAAAAAAGATCGTCACTGGTCATTAGAGAAAGGCAAATCAAAACCATAATGAGATACCATCTAACGCCAGTTAGAATGTAAATCATTAAAAAGTCAAGAAACAACAGATGCTGGAGTGGATGTGGAGAAGTAGGAACGCTTTTACACTGTTGGTGGGAGTGTAAATTAGTTCAACCACTGTGGAAGACAGTGTAGTGATTCCTCAAGGATCTACAACCGGAAATACCATTTAACCCAGCAATCCCATTACTGCTTGTACACCCAAAGGATTATAAATCATTCTACTCTCAAGTCACATACACACCATACACACGTATGTTTGTTACAGCACTATTCACAATAGCAAAGACTTGGGGCCAACCCAAATGTCCACCAATGATAGACCAGATAAAGAAAATGTGGCACATATACACCATGGAATACTATGCAGCCATAAAGAAGGATGTGTTCATGTACTTTGCAGGGACATGGATGAAGCTGGAAACCATCATTCTCAGCAAACTAACACAGGAACAGAAAACTGAACACTGCATGTTCTCACTCATAAGTGGGAGTTGAACAGTGAGAACACATGGACACAGGGAGGGGAATGTCTCTCACTGCGGCTTGTCAGATGATGAAGGGCAAGGGGAGGAATAGCATTAGGAGAAATACTGATTGTAGATGATGGGATGATGGGTGCAGCAAACCACCATGGCACAGGTATACCTATGTAACAAACCTGCACGTTCTGCACATGTGTCCCAGAACTTAAAGTATAATTTTAAAAAATAAATAAATAAAAAGAAAAATAAACTGTTCCCTTCATGTTGACACATGTTCTGGGGAGATAGTTTTATGATACACATGAGATATTCCTGACATCAATAAGCATGTTAAGACAGGGAATGCCAGGAATTCTAGGGAAAAACTTGAAGTCTTTCTTTGGGAAAATATGCTTTCCTTGGTGCTTCAACTTAGATGACACGTTGCTGAGTAAGATTGGCTCTAGGGCTGAGAAGTCTAGGGAAACAGGCTCTTCCCTGTCATACACAGATGTCGTTCTTTTGCAGTGAGATGCTTACTCTGAATATCTGTGTAGTAACCTACCTTCCTCCTGGTCTACCCTGCTGATCTAGTGTTTTAGGCTCAATAGACCTCTGGTGGAAGGGAAACTGCCTGAGATTTATCATTCCTATATGGCACATATGGGATGAGGCTTAGCCAATTTCCACCCAGATGTTCATCACTCCCATTGTGTCTGAAGTTGTGACTTCATCACTTTGATCACCAAGGAGACGACAGAGCTGGGCAGAGAATTCCATGTCCTCTCTCACATCCCAATGGCGGTGGTTGAACCAGGAAACAGTTTACTCCCAAATGGTGTTCCTTGGCTCTATGTTGTGTTTGCTATGCTTTTTGTATTTTTTCTTTTTGCCATGTTTTCTCCCTTTTTACTTGAGATAGACCAGCACATAAAGAAATGTAAGTGTCATGGTGGGCCTGAGGGCACAGGGAAACATAGTGAGATAATAAATGTATGAAGGGGGGCAAGATATTTATTATAATGTGAGAAACAAGAAAATAATGCTTGCTCTTCTCTGGTCTCCAAGGCTCAAAGACCCAGGACTTAAGAGTTCTTAGACATTATAATCTTATATATAATTAATATACTTGGAGGACACAGAACAAAACTAGACTAAGAAGTCCATTCCTGGTATCCTCATGGAGCATAAGAAAGTATCTTGGGCCCTGACTGAGCCAATAGTAATACCCAGTATAAAAATATGGGACACTGTTTGGAATCTGGGGATATCTGAGAGAGTTTTCAGATGATAGTCTCTGATGCAGTATGCTTTGTCTTAGTTTTGATCAGATGCAGGTATTCTCTGCATAACACTGTGCATAAGGACAAAAAAACCAGGGAGATAAAGATGGACCATCTAGAAAGGACAGGTAAGTATTCTTTGCCCTTCGCCTCTGGGTTCTTTTGGCCATAACCTGGCAACTCCAGTCAGTTCCGTAGTCTATGTGCCAGATAGCTAACCCCATGCTCAATTCTGGTCTCAGTGAAACAGACTCTTCAAAGTGTGCACATGACCTCTCTTCCTCTAAGCTTAGCCTAAAACCACTGAGATTTCTCTCTAGAGAGAATATTTTTCAGGCAGAGGTTTGATTCTGAGCCCTGTTAACTCTTGTTGGTTGAAAAGTTTCTTTTGCAATCTATACTTGTGATATTTCTCTTCCTACTAGAGAGGTTCCCTCTTACGTGACTCAGTGACTTAGATATCATTTTTTTCATGTTAGACAATGAAAAGACAGATGGCTGGTCTCCAGGAAGTGGTTGTAAATTTGCTTTTGTGATAGGATAAGGGCAAAGGGACTTTGTAGGTATGAGATCATCGTAGAAATGGCCTGAGGAGACTGAAAGTCCACTTTTTTGGGTGACATTATGACCATATGTTAATCATAGTTCCTGCAGGTTGTGTATATTATGGAACTTGCCTCTCCAATCAAGGTCCGCTCTAATTTGCTTTTTTGCTGTTTTTAGGCTCCCTCATCACATCACAGAGAGGGAACACACTAAATTCTAGGGTTCTTTGTGCCCACTGCTGCACAACCATTTTATGAATATGTCCTATAGATACTCTGAACAGGTTTCCCTCATACAAAATTAAAATGCCTAGTCTGTAAAAGGTTCTTGTGTTGCTTTGAGATAAGTAAAACAGGGTGAAAATACATTTCTGTCTGAGTACATATTTGGATTTGGGAACATTTTTGCTTATTAACTCAAGGGAAGAATGGTACCACATTTTTGGGTTGTTGCATCCCCACCGTAATAAAAGTATATGATGATTTCAATTGTAGACCATCAGAATGTCTCTCCAAACACTGCAATTACATAAATTAGAATATATAATTTATAGTCAGAACATATAACTTAACACTTATAGTTGGAAATGTGTATTACCACAAGTTCACATGAAGTCACTGTAACTCCCAGTTGTTTGTACAAATGTCTTTAATTCCTCACTTCAATTTATGTACCACTTCCTCATCTGCTATTGTTCTTGAGACTGTTGTTTGCCCTTAGAACCCATAGGCAGAAGAGCAATACTCCAATAGATGCTTTCAAAGGGGTCAAATGGGTGGCTTTTTCTGAAGCTTTCCATTCCAGCAATGAGTGAGAGGAGTATCTCCCCCATGGAAGGGTAGAGATACCCAGGCTTATTATCCAGGGCTTCTTGTAAATGACCAAGAGCCTTTCAGAGAGTTCAAACTCTGAATGGGCTTCTATCTCTCTTACACATCAACTTCCACTTTTCTGCAAGTTGGTGTATGAGACAGAAGCCTACTCAGAATCTGAATATGCCTCCTGCAACCCCATTCCCATTCACTGATGCATACAAGTTATGCCATTATGACCACATTTTCCAAATTCAAATGTTAGTTCTTTGGACCATCAAATGATTTTTGTGCTAATTCTGTATGTGTCCAAAGTGTGGGAAGTTGCTAAAATATGGACGTATTTTTGACATTTTCCTACCTTATGGTGACCATTGCTCCTAGTATAATAGATTAATTTTCTTTACTTAGTTTCTTGGGTTGGATGACAAGAACATTATTCCAGATTTAAAAAATAAAGTCACAGAACATTAGATCTAGAAGCAGTAGAGCTGATGTAGAAAATATCAATTTATTTTCTGTTTCTTATGTAAGATGAAAGTTGTGGGACGTTTGGTGACTTTCAGAGTTTAGGTAACATTCATTTATGGACGATCTATACAGGTTGGGATTATCTGCATAGATGTGGGAATCAGGACATAGTTGCAAAGAAAGAGTTGACTTGTCATTGAGGAACAAATGTTCTGGAACTGTGGTTTCCTCTTTTCCATTTTTTTGTGTATTCAGCTTGAGAAATAATAATCTCTTGTAACAAATATTTTCCAGACTATGGGTCAAGAGTTACATAGTCTTGCCCTAACATGATAGCCCCAAGCGTTTTATGATATAGAGAAACTTTTATGATCTGTATCTCTTGCATTGTTTCTGCGTCTAAAATGTGTGTGGTCATTCTGCTGTCACAGATATAACCAAGCAATTTTCTTGTTGTTTCAGGTTGTCCTCTGGAGTCCCCAAGGAGAGCAGTTCTGGGAGGGAAGAAAGATGGGGTAGGAAAAGACCCCTTACTACTTGTGAAAGTGACAAGAGAGCCCAGGGATTCTGAGGCTGAAATCTCTACCCCTGGGCCTTCAGTATGAGAGTCACTTAGCCTGTAAAGAATTACCTGTGACATTATATTCTAGAGAGACGAGAATTTTTGAGACCCTTATTATCAATGTTTATATTGAAAAAATGGTAATAAATATTTTGAGACTCTCAGAAAAGTTCTGTGTTACCAAGAAATTTGTTGAACTTCTAACTTCTTCCACATAATTGATTTTAGTCAATTCAAATCTCACACAGACTTCTCACTTTCAGGTGAAATCCAAGGTAAATGACTCATGCTGTCTTCTGCTCCTAAAGCCACGTGTGGAGCTTTAGGGAAGAGAAGCTCATGGTTACTATATGACTCAGCAAACTCTGAATCCCAGGCCACAGCTGAGTCCTTCCTCTCTCCCCTCTCAAGATGGTCCACAGAAGTATCACCCGGACATTCTAAAATGTGTTGGGAACAGGCTCCCCAAAATCTGACCATAAACTGGCCCCAAAACTGGCCATAAACAAAATCTCTGCAGCACTGTGACATGTTCATGATGGTGATGACGCACACTCTGGAAGGTTGTGGGTTTACCGAATGAGGGCAAGGAACACCTGGCCCACCCAGGGTGGAAAACCACTTAAAGGCATTCTTAAACCACAAACAATAGCGTGAGCGATCTGTGCCTTAAGGACGTGCGCTCCTGCTGCAGATAACTAGCCAGACTCATCCCTTTATTTTGGCCCAACCCTTCATTTCCCATAAGGCATACTTTTAGTTAATCTAATATCTACAGAAACAATGCTTATCACTGGCTTGCTATTAATAAATATGTGGATAAATCTCTGTTCGAGGCTCTCAGCTCTGAAGGCTGTGAGATCCCTGATTTCCCACTCCACACCTCTATATTTCTGTGTGTGTGTCTTTAATTCCTCTAGTGCCGCTGGTTTAGGGTCTCCCTGACTGAGCTGGTCTTGGCAAAAATGTTCTGTCCAGGTTGCATTTTCCTCCAACCTTGGAGAGGAGCACAACACTTACCCAATGAAATGGTGGTGCAGTGGCATGATCATGGCTCTCTGCAGCCTGGACCTCCCCACCTCAAGAGATCCCCCTGCCTCTGCCTTTCAAGTAGCCAGGACTACAGGCAAGTGGAGAAAGATGCATAGGGAAGAAACTGCTACAGTTTTTATTTTCTACCAAAAGCTTCATGGACTCCAAAATATTATTTATTTAGTGTCAAATGAAAGTACTTTTTCTCTTTCCTCTTTCTTTTCACGTAAATCTCATCCCATAATCTCTGTTATCTTAACCAACTTATACCTGTTTACCTGCTCTTCCTCTTTGTTCACCTCTCTCAACTACATGCAATATCTTTTGTCATGATGGGTCAATAAGACAGCAAAGTGGAAACCTCTAGTTAGATACATTAGAGGATATTAGGGATGGGGGAAAAGAGGGAGGGAGGAAGAGAGAGAGAGAGAAGAAGAAGAAGGAAAGAGGAGGGGAGAGATATATGAACTGCAGACATGGAATAGGTTGTTTTGAGATGAAAGGAACTCTTGTTAGTAGAAATGTTAAAGTCTGGTGCTACTGTCAGAACAGTTATGTGAGGAATTTCAGCATGGAATGGGAAGTTAAAATGGTTTGCAAAAGTCTCTTCACTATCTCATAATTATAACAATTTGTGACAAAGAATGGTTGAAATCTCAATCTCAATGCCATTCTTACATTGCTACAAAGAAATATCTGAAGTTGGGTAATTTATAAAGAAAAGAGATTTAATTACCTCATGGTTCTGCAGGATGTACAGGAAGCATGGTGCCGGGCATCTTATTGGCTTCTGATGAGGCCTCAGGAGGCTTACAATCATGTTGGAAGGCAAAGGGAGAGTCAGCATATCACACAGAGAGAACAGAAGCAAAAGAGAGAGCAGGAAGGTGCCGCAAACTTTTAAACAACCAGGTCTTGTGAGAACTCACTATCCTGAGGATAGCACCAAGTCATGGGGGATATACCCCCATGACACAAACACCTCCCACCAGGCCCCACCTTCAATATTGGAGATTGTATTCCAACATGATACTTGGGTGGGACAAATATCCAAACCATATCATTTCACCTCTTGCCCCCCAAATCTTATGTCCTCACATTGCCAAATTTGCTCATGCCCTCCCAATAGCCCTCTAGAGTCTTAACTCATTCCAGTATTAACTCAAAAGTCCCAAGTCCAAGTTCAAAGTCTCATCTGGAGATGAGTTACTTCTACCTATGAACATATGAAATCAAACCCACTTTATTTACTTCCAAGATGCAACGGAGTACACACTGGGTAAACATTCTCATTCCAAAAGGGAGAAATGGGCCAAAAGAAAGGAGCAACAGGCCCCTAGCAAGTCTGAAACCCCAGGAGGGCAATCATTAAAACTTTTTTTTTTTTCTTTTTTTTTTTTTTTGATATGGAATCTCACTCTGTCACCCAGGCTGGAGTGCAGTGGCTGGATCTCAGCTCACTGCAAGCTCCACCTCCTGGGTTTATGCCATTCTCCTGCCTCAGCCTCCCGCGTAGCTGGGACTACAGGCGCCCACCACCTCGCCCAGCTAAGTTTTTGTATTTTTTAGTAGAGACGGGGTTTCACCGTGTCAGCCAGGATGGTCTCGATCTCCTGACCTCGTGATCCGCCCGTCTCGGCCTCCCAAAGTGCTGGGATTACAGGCTTGAGCCACCGCACCCGGCCCATTAAAACTTTTTTAATTTTAATTTTAATTTTTTTTTTGAGACAGGGTCTTGTTCTGTCACTTAGGCTGTAGTGTAGTGGGTTATCATGGCTCACTGCAGACTTGACCTCCTGGAGTCAAGTGATCCTCTTACCTCAGCCTCCCTAGGAGCTGGGACAACAGACATGTGTCACCTCACCTGGTTAATTTTTGCATTTTTTTGTACAGATGGGGTTTCACTATGTTGCCCAGGCTGGTCTCTAACTCCTCCTCTTTGTTCACCTCTCTCAACTACATGCAATCTGCCTGCTTCGGCCTCCCAAAGTGCTGGAATTACAGCCATGAGCCACCATACCTAGCTCAGTCATTAAACCTTAAATGTCCAAAATAAACTGCTTTAACTTCAAGTACCACATCCTGGGCACACTGGTACAAGGGGTAGGCTTCCAAGGCCTTGGGCAGCTCTGCCCCTTTGGCTTTTTCAGGCTGATATTGAAAACTGCTGTTGGATCTACCATTCTTGGGTCTGGAAGGTGATAACCCCCTTCTCCCAGTTGCACTTGGCAGTGCCCCGATGGGGAGCCTGTGTGGGACCTCCAATCCCACATTTCCCTTTGGTATTCCCCTAGAGTTCTCTGTGAGGTTTCCATCCTTGCAGCAGGTTTCTGCCTGGGCACCCAGCCTTTCTCATAAATACTCTAAAACTAGGCTGAGGCTGCCAATCCTTCTTCACTCTTGGATTCTGTGTACTCACATGCTTAAAACCACATGGAAGGCATGAAGACAAATGGCTTGTGCTCTCTGAAGCTGGTGCTACAACTGTACCTGGGTCCCTTTGAACTGAGGCTGCAGCTGGAGCACATGTGAGGAGCAGTGTCCCCAGGCTGCACAGGGCAGTAGGCCCTGGGCCTGGCCCCTGAAACCATTCTTTCCTCTTAGGCTTCTGGGCTTGTGATGGGAGGGGCTGGTTCTTAGATCTCTGAAATGCCTTCAGGCCCTCTTTTTCATTGTCTTGGCTATTAGCACTTGACTCCCTTCTTGTTATGCAAGTATCTCTAGAGAGTGGTTGCTCCACAGCCCATTTGAATTTCTCTACTGATAATGCTTCTTTTTTTTTTTTTTTTTTTTTTCCTCTACCACATGGCTAGGCTACGAATTATCTGAACTTTTATGCTTTGCTTCTCTTTTAAATATAAATTACAACATTAAGTCATTTCTTTGCTCCTGTAGCTGAATATAGGCTAGTAGAAGCAGCCAGGCCACATCTCGAATGCTTCACTGCTTAGAAATTTCTTCCACTAGATGCCCCAAGTCGTCACTTAAGTTGAAACTCCCATAGATCCCTAGGGCATGAACAGAAAGCAGCCAAGCTCTTTGCTAAGGCATAATGTGAGTACCATTTACTCCAGTTTCCATTAAGTTCCTCAATTTCATTTGAGACTTCCCCAGCCTGGACTTCTCTGTTCATATCATTATCAGCATTTTGGTCACAACCATTTAACCAGTCTTTAAGAAGTTGCAAACTTTCCCACATCTTCCTGTCTTCTTCTGAGTCCTCCAAACTCTTCCAGTCTCTGCCTATTACCAAGTTCTAAAGTTGCTTCAATAATTTCAAGCACCTTTATAGCAATGCCCCACTCCACAGCACCAATTTTCTGCATTAGGCTGTCCTTGTGTTGCTACAACAAAATATGGAGTCTGGGTAATTTATAAAGAAAAGAGGTTTAATTGGCTCACAGTTCTGCAGACTGTACAGGCAGCATGGTGCTGGCATCTGTTTGGATGACTTCTGATGAAGCCTCAGGAAGCTTACAACCATGGTGGAAGGCAAAGGGGGTAGAGTGGCTTATCACATGGCAAGGGCAGGAGCAAAACTGAGAGCAGGGACATGCTACACTTTTAAAGAACCATATATTTGGGAGAACGCATTCACTATTACAAGGACAGCACCAAGACATGAAGGATCTGTGCCCATGACCCAAATACCTCCCACTAGGCCCAATCTCCAACTTTGGGGCCTACATTTTAACATAAGATTTCGGTAGAACAAATATCCAAACCACATGACCAATTTACTCTGATGTTTGTAAAACTGTATGTATATTAAGAAGATGTTCTATATAGCCATGGATGTTAGTCTCTTGTGTCTGCATGGGTTTCCTTGGCGTGTGTATTACTTTGTGTGATTGTAGATATCTTGTTTTTGTAGATGCCCCCAAAATTCCTGGGGGCTACATTTATTCTTTTTTATTCCATTTTATTTTTTATTTCTCCCTTTTTCTATGTTTTCTATTAATTTGTATTGATTCTTTTTATTACTCTGATTCTCTAAAAAATTTTAAAATCCTTTTTCCTGCTTTCTTTATCTTTTAGCTTGTGTGTATCTTTCCTATTACTGTTTGTTTCTTAAGTCTTGGATTACTTCTTACTGAGTATAATTTCTTTCACTCTTTTTTTCTCTGTCTGCGCAATACATTTCTTGCCAACGTTGTTTCATTCTTCATGTTTCACTATTTGGAATTAGAGAATGCAACTCTTAAGGCTCTATTGTTCCATTCCCCAAAATGTAATTCTTTCCAGGGTTAAACAAATTCAAGGAGACCAAGAGTTCTAAAATCAGACAACAAACAAAAAGTCATCTAGGTATTTTAAGCAGGAAGTGGTTTACTACAGGAAATAATTGTGCTTACAAAACCCTCATCAGGAAGTTTTAAAACACCCAGGAAACCACTGCTAAAGGTCACTGTGCTGTAATACCAAGGCTAGCAGTTTTCAGGACAAGTACAAAGACCCTTGGGAAACCATGTCTTCCATGAATTAAGTCTCTCTGGTAGAAGTGGGCCCAGATTCTTCCTGCTAGGGATTGTGGGAAATAAAGTTCTTAGCCCCGCAAACCTAGTCATTCAGGGAGAACATAAAAGGAGGCAAGAATGATGAGGAATTAATAAGCAGTAATGCAGCTCAGTGGTCTACTCAGTGCAAAGGGATGCTCTTGGTTTACCTGCAGCAGAAAAACTGATCACACTGTAGGATTTCCCTAGTTCCTTTGACTGCTGCTCTTCATGGTGAGTTTTCAGTTTGCTGGGTTAGGAGAGCTTAACATTGGCCACATATCAAGATTCTATTTTTAAAGAAATTTTTTTAAAAATTTAAAAATTTAAAGAATTTTTTTCTTTCTGTGTCTTTCTAAAAGCACACTACAATTGCAATAGCTTTCAGTTCATTTCTCTAAAATTGTGTTTACCTAAGTTTACATATCTTTGTGTATGGGCACCAACATTTTAATTTCCTTACCAGGAAATCATTGCTCTTCAAAGATCCTCTTGGGCTAATGAATACCTGATGTATTTATTTAAAAATATTCTTTGTAACCCAATCTCTGGGATGTTAAAAGTTAGCCTAATAGTTTTCTTCATTGCAATGGGTGGTTACTTTCCTTATATCTGTATAACCAGTTTATCTTGGTTAATTTTGAAGGTAAAAAGGAATAGTCTCTTATGCTAAGGATGCCATGGGATAAAACAACCAGAAACTTCTCAATTGCCATTCCCTTGATAAAATAATAACAAATATAAAATTAAACACTGGTTGCATTGAACTATTATTGTGTTTCCACATAAGCTTCACATGTCATTCAAATGTCCACAAAGCCACATTTTTCTTCTTTAATTATTTACTACTTTGCATCATTAAATTAACACATTTTCAAACATCATTGTTAAAGAAAAGGCAAATATTTGTAGTTTTTAAAGTATTCCCTTCAACTCATGACTATTAGAAATGTGTTTTTTCTTATATTTGTCTATAATACAAGGAGACGTAAATAGGCTATACTAAAATTAATAAAAATATTGAACAGAGTTCCACATAAGGAGGCTCTGCCATTCATTAGGGAGCGTCAATCATCTGCCACCACTCTGTGCAAGGCGAAAGAGCATGGACTGTGCAGGGAAGTGGCCCACATCACAACTCTTCATTGGTGAGACCCAGTCACATGACCATAACGAGTTGTAATGAATGTTGAGAAACACAGCTAATGCACAGACCTAGCTGAAAATCTTATTGCTTGTAAGAAGAGAATGGCATATGGTTTACCACTTATGGCCCTATTAATAAGGAAGAAGAGAATGGGTGACAGTAGATTTCTTAGTCCACGCGTCTATTCCAGCCCATCCATTAATGGATAATCCTATGGTTAGAACATAGCATGCCATTTAGTATATTGCTATTGAGTCAAACTGCCTGGGTTTGAATCCAGGCTCTTCATTTATAAGCTTTGTTACCTTTAGCAAGTTACCTTTCTGAGCCTCAGTTTTTGTTTTATTAACTGAAAAAAAAAAATGAGAATTTTAATAGTACTTACTTCACAGAGTTATTGGACTTTCATGTGAAGTAAAATACACTAAGCATTTAAAACAAGGCTTTACATATAATGCATAGTTAATACATATTCATTACTTAGGTTAGAGGAAAGCTGGAAGGCCCTCACAAAGCAATAATAAGTCCTTGTTATTTTTTTTGTTTTTAAAATAAAAGTTTTTTAAAAACTGAGTACTCTGGAATACTTTTAGATTTACAAAAGAGTTGAAAAATAGTATGGCCAGGTGCGATGGCTTACCCCTATAATCTCAACACTTTGGGAGGTCAGGGTCAAGGTTGTGAGCTCCCTTCTTCTGAGACTTAAGGGGAAAAATTACAATGAGGTAGACGCTGAATCTGGATTTCTCTCCAAATCACACTGGTTAGCTAAACTGAGCTGGACTTGATCCTGAGTTGAGAAATTGTGGAGAATTCAAGTATGAAAGTCTCCATGGAAGTATGTTTAGAGACTGATAAGCTTGCGGAAATCCAGAAATGATAGTTAGAGCACTTGAGAAATTACTTTCTTATCTTTAATCAAATAACATTTACTAAACCCTTAATTATATATTGATTTTTAAATTATATCCTGGGTTCTGTGTTAAATATTGCAGAAGCAGTTCAGATGTGATTGACACTGACTATTTTGAAATTACTCATATTTCAAAGTCAAGTCTCAAATTGAGTTATACTTTCCTCAACTAGGAAGTATAAATAACTAATGCAAATCTTCTTGGATGCTTGCTGGGAGATTTGGATGACTTAATGCATAGTAATTAGTAATTTCTCAATACAAAGATTGTTTTTGAAAGATGAAGTTAAATTATTCTAGTAAGGGTCTATGGTTAAGCAAAAAATTATTTCTTTCAGGAATTGCAAGTAATAAAAGTGACTGGAATAACAAACCACAGGGAAAGGTGGGAGAATGAAAAGATGTATAAGGGTCATACCCTACAGGTGTTGTGGCCACACCAAATGATCTGACTCACGTGGAGTGGGCAGATACGTTTATTTGTAAGTGTATCCTCAGCCACTTGTACTAAGCTTTGGGCATTTTGATTACTCTACAAATGTTGACTAAATTATTTTTCAGAAATGTTTTTCTGGAGTAATGGGAACAATACACTAAGCTGGGGGAAGACAGGATGTTTCCAAAGTAGTTAGGATGTCCTAGACTTTCTCATAGAAAGTATTTCATCGAGCTCATTGAGGAGTAATAGTATATTTATACTCTTCAAAATATCTTATACATGAAACCGACATAGCTTGGGAACAATTGCCCCTCTTCCCTTTGTCTTTATTGCTAACATTCTCTCCTGATGTAAAAAATGTGGGACCTGGGAATAAACTAAATGTTTCCCTTCTCTTCTCTGAGCTCCCAGAAGCAGAGTTTATGCAGAAATATGAGGAGCTATGGAGAAAGTCACTAGAGAGGTGTGCAGGCTCATTTCTTGAGCAAATAAATGTATAGTCCTAAATTTAGTTATCTTCATTTGCTAAAATATGCTCCTTTGTTGCAGAAGCAGTTCCAGAAGCTGGGTTGTAGTCAGAGAATATTAGCAGCTCCAGGTGCCAAGTTGGAGTCACAGAGAGTTCCTAGACCTAAGATGTGAATCTTAAATCACCCCTCATATCTAAAGCTACTTTTCATGAACTGGAGTTCTGTGAATCCCAGGAAACAATGTAACTTTAGAGAGCTTCTTTAGTGTGTGACTTTTCATTTCTAGTCCCAAATGCAATGTGCAAACAGCTAAGGAATTCTGGGTTGTCATTTCTTAGTTATGTGGTTGGTTGTTTCCTTTAATTTACTTGTGATATTTCATCCATCCATTTACCGCATCTTCGTGTCTCTGCTTTTCTGTTCCTGTCTCTTTCTGTCCTCTTTCCTCAACTTACAAATGTCAATTTAAATTTATATCATAGTACTCTATTAGTAATACATACTTAGATGTGAAAACTGCTTCCTGGAAGATAACAATCAGATGTTGCGAAGTTACTATTATAAGCTTTTCAGCTGTTTTTATTTCCAATCAACTCTAGATGTTTTGATAATTACACAAACAGATGTTAGAAATGTTTATTCATTTTAATTTTGATATAATTTTAAAGGTACCAAAAATTGCCAAAATATCAAAAGAACTACTCTTCTTTATCCATTTAGCATTTACTTCATTCCCTTTACCCGTTTCTCCTGAGCTGCAGATATCATACCCTTTACCTGAAATTCATCAATATGTATAAGAACAAAAAGATCATTTTATGTAACCGAGTACAATTATCAAACAAAAATATATTATTATATTATGCAAAGTTCATATTCGAATATTGCCAATTGTTTCAATAATATTATTTGTAATGACTTTTTCTTCTCATCCAGGATTCAGACAAGGATCATGCATTGAACTTAATTGTCATGTCTCTTTATAAAGTCTTCTTTGATCTAATGAATTCAGAATATTATAGATAAATGTATAGATATATGGATGGATAGATATACATCAATACATATAGATATATAGATAGATAATACATATAAATATGTATATGTATGTAATATGTGTGTGTGCATACATGTGTATGTATATCTATTTTTCCATCTTTCTGCTGAGACGAGTATGCCTTAGCTTGAGCATCCATAACAAAATACCACAGACTGGTAGCTTAAACCACAGGAATTTATTTCTCACAGTTCTAGAGGTTGGAAAGTCCAAGATCAACATGCCAGCTGATTTGGTTTCTGATAAGGGCTTTCTTTCTGGCTTGCAGACAGCCATCTTCTCACTGTGGTCTCACATGGTGAAGACAGAGCACTCTGATGTCTCTTCCTCTTCTTATTAGGCAGCAGCCCTGTCAGATGGGACTCACACCCTATGATCCCATTTAACCTGCATTACCTGCTTAAGGCCCTGTCTCCAAATATAGTCACAGCAGAGATTAGGGATTCAACATATGAATTTTGGAGGGACCAACTGAATATATATCAGACTACAAATGACACTTCAGGAACAATTAGATCACTTAGAACTCAGATATTGCTTTCTAAATTTTATTTCTCTCTAAAATAAACCAGGGCTCCTTGGAAAGGTGCCTGATTCTAGGGTTGGGGAAGAGAAAGCACAAGATAAGTCTGAAAACTGTAATTGTCCCATAAGTTAAGGAAGTCACAGAATGACGTAAATGGGTCTAAAGGACATAGGAACTAATATGAGGGGCTCCTGCTGGCCAAATGTGAGATGGCTTTGCATCAATATAAATAATGTTAGCAATAGGATATAATCATTCAATGAAGTAAGAGCTTTTGAATTTATATTGAATAAATAAAGAAAATAAAGTAAATAGGGAAGAAGAAAAAGCTCTTACTGACAGTAGAATTTCAACAAATAAAGTAAAATCATGAATGGATTTAAAAATAACTTTTGGCAATCATCATATTAACAATTGATAGTATATGAATGTTAACTCTGGTAAGTGAGAGATGATAGAATGAACAGATTGACAAATCCTGTCTCCCAAAAGGAATTATAAAACTAAACAAAACAGTCAAAACTGACCATTTTAGAACTCTGGAAACTGACCAAAGGCAAAAAATAGTTTGAGAACTATTTATTCAAGAAAAATGACTAAACTTAGAGTAAGAACAGTGGAAATCTTTGGCTTTATTGCTGGGGTTGCTCTCTTCTCCCCACATCTCTAAAAATAGAAACCACCAGAGGACTAGGAGGGTATTTAACAGGGAGATCTGGTAAGCGAGATAGCAATAGATGAGCCATATAGGATTCCACACATTCCTGACTGACTGAAGACCACACACACATGCAGAAGAAGAGACAAAAGAGACTCTATAGAGAAATTTGAAACAAGGGCAGACTTTAAAAGTACCTGAACTTAGAATATGTTTCCTAACACACAGAGAGATCTATTGGCAGAGGATGAAGCTTTACCGGTTCAGTGTGTTTGGGTGCAATGTTTAACCAATTACTGGCTGAACACTAAGCTAGACAGATAGAGGGATGACCTGTTTAAAATCCAGGTTTGAAAATAAAAACAAGAATAAAAAACTCGGCAGAGACATCAGAGGCTGCATAGTATGGAGGACTTAGAGTCCATAGATGTAGTCCAGGCAAGTTAGCAGACAAGTAGATCAAAAAACAAACAGCAACAACAACTGCCCTGGGGAAGACAGATTAGAAACCAGAATTACTGCAGTATATTATCTAAAATGTACAGATCTAAACAAACAAAAAAGAGATATGAAAGAAACAGGGAAGTGATCTATTCATACCAAGAAAAACAAAAGCAATCAATGAAAACTAGCTCTGAGGAGGCCCAGGTGCTGGACTAAATAGAGAAAGACTTCAAAGTAGTTATATAAGTAAGTTTGAAAAACTAAAGAAAATCATATTTAAAGAATTAAAGAAAAATATAATGACAATGGCTCTACAAATAAGAAGAAATAAAATCTGTAAAACAAAAAACAATAGGAATTCTTGAGTTGGAACATGAAATAAATGAAATGATAAGTTTATAAAAAGGCTAAATGGTAAATTTAAAATTCCAGAAGAGAAAAAAATGCAGCAAATTTGTAGTTTAATAGACATGATCAATCTTAAGAACATGGAAAAAAATACTGCAGAAAAATTAACAGAGCTTGTATATCAGCACACATATAAAGGGAGGCATAGAAGAAGAGAGAGAGAAAGAGGTAGAAAAATATTTGAAAAAAATAACAGCTGAAAATGTCTCAGATTTATATATTAATTTGAAAATCCAAATAATCCAGTGAAACTTAAGGAAGAAACACAAATAAATCCTTATCTAGATACCATCAAGCTGTTGAAAGATAGGGACAAGGAGAAAATCTTGGAAACAGTAAGAGAAAAATGATTCATCATGTGCAAGAAAACAACAATACGATTAATGTTGCATTTAATGGAAGTTCAAAAAATAATATAATAAGAATTAATAATCTTTATTTTATGTAGGTGAATAATTTCATTCATTTATACATGAGAGAGGACAGACAAAAGAGTGACAGAAACATTCCAAAATGTTAACAGTGCTTATTTCAGAATGATAGACTTTTTTGTATTTATTATTGCTCTTTCAATATTTTTGAAACATGTATTGATGTTATAATAAAAACTTAAACTTTCCAAACATAGAAATAGGGACAGCTCTTTATTTTAGTGTGTGGATCTATAATAATTTTAGTGCAGTACAACAATATTAATGAAATATATATTAATTGGCTAGGATTAAATTGTAGTCTTTAAACTCTCTACTACATTTCCTCATAATATATACTGCAAAGATATTGCACAGAAAGGCCCCAGTATTTGAAGTACAATCTAAAATCTTGCTATCTCTTGAGAAGAAGCCTTCAGACAAGCTTTTCTTGGCATTGGAATAATTATCCTTTTTTCTTAGATTTGTGAACAAAAGTCTCCTGATTTTTAGGATTTCCAACTCTTTGAGGGTAGAGATGCTAAATGAATAAAGCTTATTTAGGGTCTTAAAGATTTTTAAATGTCTTTTCTAATAACCTAGGCTTCTTTTGTTTGTTTGTTTTACATCTCTTGTAACAGCTCCATGAAGCCTACTGATTTTTTAAAAATTATTTTTCTCTTATGATAGGTACTTGTTACTATAATATATGTGTTATAATTCCTATAGGAACAACAATGTGTTCAAAATCTGAGGAAGCCAAGTTAGAAGCAAGGGCAATTGAGCAAAGCTGTCATTAATCAATCTATCAGGGATAAAAATAAAGATGACTATTCTGACATTAAATTTTGAAAATGATTTCTATGTTCAAATATCTATGGAATTACACTAATTTGAACTACAAGAACAGCCACAAGTCAGCCTCAAATAATGTTTTTCATTGTTCAGCAGGAGTAGGACTATGACATGGTATGGAGTGGTTTTTTAGTTAGTGGTTGTCTCAGTTTGGGCTGCCATAAGAGAGTACTATAAACTGGTGGCATATAAACAACAGAATTTTTTTTGCCTCACAGTTTGGGAAGTTATAAGCCTGAGATCAGGGTGCCAGCATGATTCAGATCTGATGAGGGCTCTCTACCAAGTTGTAGACTGCTGACTTCCCATTCTACATTCACATAAGGGAAGGACAGTGACAGAGCTTCTGAGGTTCTATTATTAAGGGCACTAATCCCATTCATGAGGGCTTCATCCTCACGACATGATTACCTCCCCAAAGCTCCACTTCCTAATACCATTACATTGGCCGTTAGGATTTCAACATACGGATTTTTTTTTTTTTTGTGGGAGGGGAAAGGAAAACACAAACATTGAGTCCATTTAACAGTGATACACATAATTCAACTTTTATTATCACCAGCCTTTATCAATTTAGTTGCTCTCCTACTGTTCAAGAAATGTTATTTGGACCAGTTTTCCATAGGGCAACTTGACTTCATCTTTATTCATTTAAAAGTTGCTGTCTCCTTCAAAGACATTTAGAGGTTTATCTGAAATTATAAAACAAGAGGCAACAAGTTACTATTCTTCTAAATAAGAATGCTAGCCTACATGAGGTTAAAGTTAAGACACGTGTGTGCGTGCACACACAAACACACACACACCTCACAAAGAATTGATCGATTAGGACAGATTTAGTAGGTGCTATGTACTGATATTTCTTTTTTGTGCATATGCAAATATGATGCAATTTTCTTTCTGTCCCATAGTCTAGAATTCTGAGTCTCAGAATGTAATAATTTACTTATCAAAGAAAAAGTGTTAAATAACACCAAAATTAAAAAGGAAGGTACAATTACATATGGTTTCGCTTTTTGGAATGCTTCTGGAAATTAATCTTTCAAAAGTTTTTAGGATGGATTCTAAGTCAGAACTGATGATTAATGAGGTTTAGACAGGGCAAAAGTAGTTTTTTTTGTATCACACAGTAATAGACTTGCTCAGTGTTATGAGCTGAATTGGATCCCCCCCAAATTCACATGTTCAAGTCTTAACCCCTAGTTCCTCAGGATGTGATTGTATTTGAAGACTGGACCTTCAAAGAGTTAATTACAGTAAAATGAGGTCACATGGGTGAGCCCTAATCCAGTATGACTGGTGTCCTTACAAGAAGAAATTAGATCACAGGCGACACAGACCAAAGGATGACCATCTGAGGGCATAACAAGAAGATGGCCGTCTGCAAGGGAAGGAAAGAGGCCTCAGAAGAAACCAAACCTCCCACCATCTTGATCATGGACTTCTGGCATCCAGAATTGTGAGAAAACAAATTTCCGTTGTTTAAGCTGCCCAGTTTGTGGTATTTTCTTTTGGCAGCCCTAGAAAACTAATACACTAAGCACAATAATAAACTAAGCAGAACTGCTGAGGGAAAATGTTTTCTAATATAGAACCCTAATTTCAAGTACTTTAAAAACAACACATAGTATCCACTGGCAAAGAAAAATTGTGCTAATATAAATTAGTATTTATTAAAATTGGTTTAGAATAATATAGACTAAATCATTTGTTCCTTATATCATGCAGATGATAACACCATAAGATACACTTTAGGATATATTTTAAGTTTTTCAATGAACCTTTCCAAATAGAGAAATTATCAATAGCATATAAAGAGGAAAAAGGCTTCAATCATAAATATAAGTCTTGGTATTAGAAGAGTTACCATTAAATTATGTTGGAGCTAGTTATTATCTAAATGGTTTTTGTGCATTTTGCCTCTGGTATTTCTTTTATTGTTATTATGGTAATAATATATTTTCGAGAAAAAAATGGAGAAACTCAAGCCCATTCACTTGGATCTTTGGGTCAAATTTGAAATAGTTTTGTGTTGGTGATGTCTAGTTATTCTGTAATAAAAATCAGGAGATATGACTTATCTTTGCTCCCTGGCATTTATTCCCATAAAACATTTAGAATTATCTTTGGGCTACACAGAAATGCTCTTTTCAGAATTGCTAGCTCATTCATGCTAGGAATTAAAAGGTGTTCTCAACACTATTTAGAAAGCACAGTGCTTTCTAGTCCTTTGACTTCACTGAGTTCAATTTTTCTCTCCATCATAATTGGACCATCCACTGTACTTGAGAGAAAGCACTGTTCTTTTTGTGCTGGATTTTCTAGTTGACTTTGATTTTAGTTATTTGTCCTGGCACCAGTGAGTATTTTAGAATTGCCTCAATGCAACATTATTATATAATGAATGCTTGTTTCTCTAAACCTTTAGAGAATGATTTCATTACTATTATATTAATGTTTTCTCATCAGACAAAGCCACCTACATTGATTAAATATGAAGCATGTATCATCTGTCAGGCACTGGCGATTAAAGCAATAAGGAGTGATATTCATGCATGGAATCTAGGCTGTACTTAAGAGAATAAATGTGAACATCCTACTCTGTGTAACAAAAATGAACAGAAATCCTAGGAATTGAGGTTATCAATGAGCAGTATGTAAAGCTGAGATCTAATCAACCTCTTCCTTAGTGACAGACTATCTGCAGCCCCAGCCAATGCTCAAAACCAATTCTGATAAACTCTGTAATAATTTTCTATAGGAACAACTTTCTTACCAACCTCTCTGCTTTCCAGAGGTTAACATAGAATATTTGATATACTGGGGATAAGAACCAGTGACATAATATATGGTAATATAAATACTGGAAAAAATGTGTTTAATTCTGCAACAGTGGGACATTAAATTACTAGTTTTAGTAAGAATGATACTTCTCAACTTACCTGGTGAGCCCTGGAAGTCTAAAGTCATTTTGTGGCTTCAGAGGCAGGAAGAACCTCCAACAGTGATGTGTTTCTAGCATCTTCACAACCATGACTGGGGGTGTCATCTGAAAGAGGCAAAATCTGTATTATTGAGTAGTAGAAAACCCTTCTGCAGAGGGAAGGGCTGTTAGGTGCAGTGTTTGATCAGCTGGGAAAGTATAATAGAGCAAGAAGTGACTATTACATAAACTAAGAGCATGCTTAGTTACTGTTTTGAAGTAAAACAATTACCATATTTAAAAGGATAAACCATTAAGTGTTACCAAAACAAATAATATAGGTTTTTATCAGATTATTAGATTTGCTCCCAATATCTTAAAAGCCTAGAATTGTGATATTTATATTTTGAGTTTTAAAATGGGACAAGTGAAACTCAATGGTAAGCATCATTATCTAAAGATAGGAGGGTACTAAAAATTGTATTTAGGGAGTTGTTCCATTTTTGGCAGAATTGAGAGAAATAAAGAATTGTTGTCCGTGGATAAATTTAGATAACTAAATATCAAGAAGGTTGAATATGACTGCATCTTTTAAGAGTAATTATTTGAACTTCTAGTTGCCCATGCACCCTATAAGAAGCTTGGGAGTCATTACTGCCAATCACATAACAAGAAAAAAGGTGAATAAACTGAAAATCAACAACTCTTCTTAGGTCCATCAAAGAACTGAGGTCATAGGGCAAACCACGACCACCAAAATTGGGAGAGACAGACAGGCAGAGACAGAGAATTACAACTTATAGAGCAGGACCTCACAGGCAGAAATCCCTGTGGAAATCAGTAATGGGATAGGGAAATCTAAACTGTAATTGACAAATTACTGTAGGCTCAGAGTGGAAAAGTTTCAGTGTTAAAAACTCCAGGGGACCTACATTTTTGTTTTACCTTTAGAAGCCCTACCAAGTTATCACAGTGAAAACTGGAGCAAAATCATCTTGTGCTTTCTATCAGGAGAGGCGAAAGCAGTCATTTTGAAGTACGTATAAAATATTGTGTTCTTCTTAACGAAGAACACTTCAATAGGGTTCCCATAAAATACCGGGGAATACAATGAATAAAATTGCACATCAGAGATCTTATTTAAGAACTCACTGGCCGGGCGCGGTGGCTCAAGCCTGTAATCCCAGCACTTTGGGAGGCCGAGACGGGTGGATCACGAGGTCAAGAGATCCGAGACCATCCTGGCGAACACGGTGAAACCCCGTCTCTACTAAAAAAAAAAAAAAATACAAAAAACTAGCCGGGCGATGTGGCGGACGCCTGTAGTCCCAGCTACTCGGGAGGCTGAGGCAGGAGAATGGCGTGAACCCGGGAGGCGGAGCTTGCAGTGAGCTGAGATCCGGCCACTGCACTCCAGCCTGGGCGACAGAGCGAGACTCCGTCTCAAAAAAAAAAAAAAAAAGAACTCACTAGGGAGCCCCAAAGACAACAGGAGAGACAAAAACAAGGGCACCAGAGGAAATATTAGCCTCTGACACCTACAGCTACAGCAAACAACAGATACAGCCTAATCCCTGGCCAGATAAATATAAAACCTTACACCGACACCCTCTTTACATCAATTCTTTGTGTCCACTATATGTCATGTCTGACTTTCTACAAAATAATTACAAGGCACACTGAAAGACAAAAAACAGAGTCTGAAGAGACAGCAAGCATCAGACCAGACTCAGATATGAGAGAGATGTTGAAATGATAACACCAGAACTTTAAAACAACTATGATTAATGTTATGGGATCGAAAAGAAAAAGAGGACAACCTGCAGGAACATATGAGCAATGTAGGCACAGAGTTGGAAATTCAAAGAAAGAATTAAAAATGCTAGACGTTAACAACACTGTAATAGAAATGAAGCATGTCTTTTAAGGGCCCGTCAATGGACTGGACACGGCTGAGGAAAAAAAATGAGTGAGCTTGAAGAAACATTAATGGAAACTTCAAAAACTCAAATGCAAAGAGAAAAGAATAAAAAAGACAGAACAGAATATCCAAAAATTGTGAAAGAACTACAAAAGATGTAACATACATACAATAGGAATGCCAGAAGGAGAAAAAGGTGAGAAAGAAGCAGAAAAATATATGAAGCAAAATGACAGGATTTCTCACAACTAATGACAGAAACCAAAGCACTTATCCAGGCTGCACAAAGAACACCAAGCAGAATAAGTGCCAAAACAAAACAAAACAAAACAAACAAAAAACCCCGGAATTTAGGCATTCATATTCAAACTGCAAAAAATCAAAGACAAAGGAAAAATATTAAAAGAAGCCAGAAAAAAAAATTGTCTATAGAGGAGCAAGGATAAGAATTAAATTGAACTTCTCTTCAAAAACTATACTAGCAAAAACAGTGAGTATAATATTTAGGGTGAAAAAAAAGAACCATCAACTTAGAATTCTGTGTTCAGGGAAAGTATCCTTCAAAAGTGAATGAGAAATAAAAGGTTTTCTCAGACAAATAAAAATTGAGGTTATTTGTTGCCATTACAGTCACTTTGGAAAAAATTATAAAAGAAATTGTTCAGAAAGAAAGAAAATGATATAGGTCAGAAGCTCTGATCTACAAAAAAAAAAAAAAAAAAAAAAAAAGGAAGCATTAGAGAAGAAATAAATACAGGTAAAATAAAATAAAATCCTTACAAATTTTTTACTCTTATTTGATCTAACAGATAAATTTGCTCATCTTCATTCCTGAAAGTTATTTTTTCTGGATATAGAATTCTGGACTGACAGTTCTTTTCATTTAGTACTTTAAAGATTTTGTTTGTTTCCTGACCCCTTTAGAAATCTGTATTCATTTTAATTGTTGTTCCTCTAAACATAATGTGTCATTTTTGTCTTCTTGCTTTTGATATTTTTTCCTTTGTGTTTGATTTTCAGTAATTTGAGCATGATGTGTCTGGGAATGTATACATTTATTTTGGTGTTTGCTAAGCCTCTTAAATCTATGAATTCATGTCTTTCAAGAAATTTATGAAGTTTTCAGCCAATATTTCTTTAAAAACAAATCCTGCACCATGTCTAAGCTCTCTCTTTTTCTAATACTCCAATGATATGTATGCCTTTTTTTTTTTTTTTTTCCAGATGGAGTTTCGCTCTTGTCACCCAGGCTGGAGTGCAATGGTGCGATCTCCACTCACTGCAACCTCTGCCTTCCAGGTTCAAGCAATTCTGCTGCTTCAGCCTCTCAAGTAGCTGGGATTACAGGTCCCCCACTACCACACCCAGCTAATTTTTGTATTTTTAGTAGAGATGAGGTTTCACCATGTTAGCCAGGCTGGTCTCAAACACCTGGCCTCAGGTGATCCACTCACCTCGGCTTCCCAAAGTGCTGGGATTACAGCCATGAGCCACCACACACCACCAGTATATATATCTTTTGATATATTCCCATAGGTTCCTCTCTCCCCATTTTTAAGGCATCTTTTTTCCTATTTTATTGAAT
The DNA here is from genome assembly GCF_003255815.1 of Theropithecus gelada. Classification (NCBI taxonomy): domain Eukaryota; kingdom Metazoa; phylum Chordata; class Mammalia; order Primates; family Cercopithecidae; genus Theropithecus; species Theropithecus gelada. Next base: position 97,291,065 of record NC_037679.1, on the reverse strand, counting down.
AATTTCTATTGGTCTGTCTTGAAGTTCACTGATTTTTTTTCTGTTATCTTCATTCTGTTGTTGAGGCAATCCAGTGAGTTTTTGAAAAATTTTCATATACTGACATTTTTAATTTTTAAATTTCCATGGGATTCTGCTTCTCTCCTGAAAAAATTTCTCTATGCATTTCTAGAAAGCTTGCCATTGCCTCATAGAATATGGCTATAACAGCTTTCATGATGTTACAGTCTTTGTATGATAATTCCAACCTCTGTTCAATGTAGGTTGGCAGTTGCTGGTTGTCTGTTTCATGAGAATTGATCAGATATTCCTGGTTGTATGTTGAATAATTTTGGTTTGTATGTTGGATATTTTGAATATTATGTTGTAAGACTTCTAAGTCTTACAAAAGTTTTGTTAAAACACTTTGGAGAAAGTGGATTTTTGTTTTGTTTTGTTTTAGCAAGCCATCAACCCAGTTAGGTTCAGATTGCAATCTGTGGTGGTTTATTTAGTGCCAATTCAGTTCTCAAAGACTTTGCTATTCTGTTTGGGTATGCTTTTTGTATGTACCAGTATGAGTTGCTCTGGGATTTGAGTAGTATACATATTTTTGTTCAGTTCTCAAATACTTTGCTATGCTTTACTGTGGATGTTCTGTATATTTGCAGCTAAAAGGTAAACCTGGTACTCGTATTGCTTCAAGACCTCTTCTCCTGATCTTCCCTCTATGGAATTTCCTCTATTGTCTCTAGCTTCCAGTGGCTTCGTTTTCTATTTTCTCTGGCAAGAAAATAAATGGGTTATCTCACAGTTTTATTTTCTCATACTGCAGTAAAGTTTCACATGACTAGGAAGTAATAAGAGAAAAGAGAATAAGGATTTTCCACAAACGATTTGCATAACAGGGGTCATTCTTTCATGCTCTGCTATCCAGAGAAATAAATCTTCTCTCAAACTTGGGTGCCTGTGCCACATTGGCTGTAGCAGGGCAGATATGCCTTTGAAACTGGACTAGGGCTAGGGCCAAAAAAGCAAACTAAAAAATAGGAAGATTCCCCCATATTCCCTGGATTTTCCTTCCCCTGTCCTTTGGCCAGAAAGATGGGCTTTTTTAGGAGTCCAGGAAGAAAAAAACACAAACAGAAAATTTACCATCATGATCACAATAGTCTTTCCTCAGTTTGACGTCTCTTTTCAATGTGTTATTTACTTTTCAGAGTCCCAAGATTTTTTTTTAAGTGTATGATTTGATGAAATTAAGTACATTCAGTTGTTTGTGCAACCATTACCACCATCTATCTCCAGAATTCTTTTTATCTTGCAAAATGAAACTCTATACTAATTAAAGAATAACTCCCCATTTTCCCTCCTCCAGCCCCCAGAAACTACCATTCTACTTTCTGTTTTTATGAATTTGATTGCTCTATGTACCTCTTATAAAGGCAATCATGTAGTATTTGTCTTTTTCTGGCTGACTTATTTTACTTAGCATAATTATTTCACTTAGTATAATTTCCCTAAAGTTCACATACATTCCATTGTGTATATACACATACATGTAAAATGGAGTATTTACATATATAAGGTACATTTGTATATTATATATACTATATATTATTTTTATATATTATATATTACTTATATAAATTATATATAGTATATATTACTTATATATTATATATATCATATATTATTTTTATATTATATATTATAATATATAACTTACCTATTATAGATTATATATTATAATATATAACTTATATATTATAGACTATATAGTAATTATGCTATATAATTACATTAAATTATATAAAATAAAATATAATATATAATATAATATAAATATATCAAATATTATATAATATATAATAATTATTATAGATAATTATATAGTATGTTATTTATAATATATAATTACATATCATTAAATTATTCTAATAATTTATTCTATAATATAGTATATATTAATTAATATATTAAATAATAATCATAACATAATTATATATTAATATATTGTATATTAATTTAATATAATATGATGTTGTATAATATAATATTATATTGTAATTTATGTATTACATATAAATATAATAAATTACATATTATATTGTAATTTTTATATAATGTAATTTATATATTATATTAATGTAATATAAATTTATATCATAATATAGTATAAATATAATATATAATATAATATATGATTTATAATATAATTATATTATTAACATAACATTAATATATAATAATATAATATAACATAATGGTAAAAGGAGATCTACCATTTGATCCAGCAATCCTACTACTGGGTGTCCACCCAGAGGAAAAGAAGTCATTTTATGAAAAAGACACTTGCACATGCATTTTTATAGCAACACAATTTGCAATTGCAAAAATATGGACCCAGCCCAATCAACAAGTGGATAAAGAAGATGTGGTATATATGTATAGATAGATGTATAGATAGATAGATAGATATGCACCATGGAATACTACTCAGCCATGAAAAGGAAAGAAATTAAGAAAATTAAGAGTTTTTAAAAAAATGGAAATGAAAACACAACACACTGAAATATATGGGATACAGCAAAAAAAAAAAAAAAAAAAAAAACAAAAAACACTAAATAACAGTACTAAGAGGGAAGTTTATAGCAGTAAACACCCATATCAAAAAAGTAGATCGATACCAGTCTGGCCAACATGGTGAAATCCCATGTCTACTAAAATACAAAAAAAAATTAGCCAGGCATGGTGTCATGTGCCTGTAATCCTAGCTGCTCCAGAGGCTGAGGCAGGAGAATTGCTTGAACCTGGGAGGTAGAGGTTGCAGTTAGCTGAGATTGTACTCCTGCACTCCAGCTTGGGTGACAGAGTGAGACTCCATATTAAAAAGGGGGAAAAAAGGTAGAAAGACTGCAAATAAACAGGCTAATGGTGCACTTCAAGGAACAAAAAAGGAAAGAACAAACCAAACCCCAAATTAGCAGATAAAAAGAAATAATAATAAAAATCAGAGAAGAAATAAATTAAATTGAGACTTAAAATCTACAAAGGAGCAGCAAGATTAGTAAGTTGATTTTTTGAAAAGATAAATTGATAAACCTTTAGCTGGACTAAGTAAGAAGAGAGAAAACTGAAATAAATAAAATCAGAAATGAAAAGAGAGACATAACAATTGAGACCACAGAAATACAAAGAATCATTTAAAAATATTATGAACTATAGACAATTTGGAAAACTTAGAAGAAATGGATATATTCCTAGTCATATACAAACTTACCAACACTGCACCATGAAAAAATAGAAAAGTTCAACAAATCAATAACAAGTCATGAGATCAAAGCCATAATAATAATAATTTTAAAACACCTGTCACTAAAGAAAACCCCAAGACCTGATGCTTCACTGCTGAATTCTACCAACCATTTAAAGAAGAACTAATGATGATTCTATTCAAACTCTTAATGAAATTGAAGAGGAGAGAACACTTCTAAACTCATTTTATAGAGCCAGCATTAGCCTGATACCAAAACCAGACAATGAAACAACAAAGAAAGAAGACTCCAGGCCAATGTCACTGATGAACAAAAATATAAAAATCCTCACCAAAATACTAGCAGACTAAATTCAACAACAGATTAAAAGATTTTTCACCAAAATCAAGTGAAATTCATTCCAGGGATGCAAAGATTGTTCAACATGAGCAAATCAATAAAAAAGTGTCAGAATCAAGAACAAAACCCATATGATCACATCAATAGATGCTAAAAAATCATTCATAAAATTCAACATCCTGTTATAATGAAAAGCCTCAACATACTGGGTATAGAAGGAACATATTTCAACATAATAAAGGCCATGTATGATAAATCCACAGCTAATATGATACTAAATGGGGAAAAATAGAAAACATTTCCTCTAAAATGTGGAACAAGGCAAAGATGTCCATTTTCACCACATTTATTCAGCGTAATACTGGAAGTCCCAGCCAGAGCAGTTAGGCAAGAGAAAGACATATGGGTCATCCTAGTTGGAAAGAAAGAAGTCAAATTAGCCTTCTTTGCAGACAATATGGTTTTATAGTTAGAAAAATCTAAAGACTCCACCAAAAAACTGTGAGAACTAATAAATACATTCAGTAAAGTTACAGAATACAAAATTAACATATAAAAATCGGTAGCATTTCTATATCCCAAAAGCAAATAACGTGAAAAAGAAATCAAAAAGCAATCCAATCTGCAATAGCTATAAATAATATAAAATACTTAGGAATCAATTTAACCAAGAAGTGAAAGATGTATACAAACAAAACTATAAAACACTGATGAAAGAAATAGAAGAGGACAAAAAAATAAAACTATATTTCATGCTCATAGATTGAAAGAATTAATATTGTTAAATAACCAAAGCAATTACTCAAAGCAATTTACAGATTCAGTGCAATCCCTATGAAAACACTAATGACGTTTTTCACAGAAATAGAAATAACAATCATAAATTTTAGATGGAACAACAGAAGACCTCCAATAGCCAAAGCTATTCCAAGCAAAAGAACATAATTGGAGGTATCACATTACCTGACTTCAAAATATACTACAAAATTATAATAACCAAATCAGCATGGTACTAAAACAGACACATAAACCAGTGGAACAGAATAGACAACCCAGATATAAATCCATGCATTTATAGCCAAGCCACTCTTGACAAATACAGCAAGGACATACACTGGGAAAAGACAGTCTCTTCAATAAATGGCACTGGGAAAACTGGATAACCACACGCACAAGAATGAAACTAGATTCTATCTCACACCATATAAAACATCAAATAAAAACGATTGAATAACTAAATGTAAGACCTGAAACTGTGAAACTTCTAGAAGAAAACATTGGGAAACACTCCAGGATATTGGTCTGGGCAAAGATTCTTGGGTAAGACCTCAAAAGCACAGGCTGCCAAAGCAAAAATATAGACAAATGGGATTACATCAATCAAAAAAGCTTCTGCACAGCAAAGGAAACAATCAACAAAGTGAAGAGACAACCCACAGAGTGGGAGAAAATATTTTTAAACTATCCATCTAATAATGGGTTAATAATCTAAATATAGAGAGAGCTCAGACAACTCAATAGCAAAAAACCAACTAATCTGATTTTTAAAATGGGTGAAAGAACTGAATAGACATTTCTCAAAAGACATACAAATGGCCAATATGTAAATAAATGCTCAACAACACTAATAATCAGAGAAACGTAACTCAAAAAGACAATGAGATATCATACCTCAGGCAGAATGGCTTTTATCAAAAAGACAGGAAATAATGGATGCTGGCAAGGATATGAAGAAAGGAGAACCCTCATACACTATTGATGGGAATATAAATTAGTATAGTCATTTTGGAAAACTGTATGGATTTTCCTCAAAAAACTAAAGATAGTATTACTATATGATTCAGCAATTCCACTTCTGGGTATGTATCCAAAAGAATGAAAATTATATAACAAAGTGATAGCTGCACCATGTCTATTGCAGCACTATTTATTATAGCCAAAATATGGAATCAGCCTAAGTGTCCATCAATGAATGAATGGATAAAGAATACGTGGTATATATACACACACATTTTTAGCCATAAAAAATGAAATCATGTTATTTGTAGTAACATGATGGAACTAGAGGTCATTATGTTAAATGAAATAAGCCAAGCACAGAAAGACAAATATCCATGTTCTCATTAATATGTGGGAGCTAAAAATGTCCCATGAAGATAGAGAGTAGATTGGTGGTTATCAGAGGCTGGAAAGGGTAGGGGAAAAGGAGGATAAAGAGAGGTTGATTGAGTACAAATATACAATTATAAGAAATAAAATCTAGTGTTTGATAAATCAATAAGGTGACTATAATTTACAATAATCTATTGCTATTTCAAAATAGCTAGAAGATAATAATTCAGATGTTTCTGGTATAATAAAAAGACCAATATTTGAAGTGACAGATAATGCAATTATATTAATTTGATCTTTACAAATTATATGAATGTACTGAATTATCACATGTACCTAGAAACTAGGTACATCAATACAAAAATAAAATTTAAAAACAATGTTAATTAAAATAACAATGAGATGCCACTTATCAAATACTAAATTAGCAACATTATAAAAGATGAAACTATTTAGTGTCAGTGATTATTCAGTAAAATACATTCTCATTTATAACTCAGAGGAGTAAAATTTGTTACAGCTATTGGAAAGTCGCTTTGCCAGATGGTGTTCATTGTATTGTCACAGTAATTCCATTATAAGTTATTCCAAAAAAGATGTAGTTTTATGCACTGTTTTGTCCACACTGCATATCATAATAAAATTATTTTAAAAATAATTATAAATGTACAAATATAGATAAGATTCAAGGAACTTAGCCACCATATTGAAACAGAATGTAACAAAATTGGAAAACAATGATTGTTTATTGGGTTTGTAATGAAACTGTGGACAAGGTATTTGACTTATTATTAGAAGAAACAATACTTTTTATTTTAGTCTTCTCTGCTTGGTGCCTCTGCCATGAACTAAATATGACACTGAGGATGAAATAAGTGAGAATGTATATTCCAGTTTTCTGAATTTTGAGTCATATTTTATTTTATCTATTCCCCATTTGTTTCCCTTTCGTGTAGTTTGTATCAGAGGCTGAGACACATCTCCACCGGTGGGAATTCCTAAATATCAGTGGTATTTACATCCCCACCCTCTCCATGGAGTGAGGCCCCTGGAGTTGCACAGACCTGAGGTTCTTGTCCCATGTGGGTCCTCTCTCTTGAGACAGGTCTCCAGCTCCTGGAATAAATTCTCCTCGAGAGAACCCCTCCTTCTGGTTGAAACTGAGAATGGATGCTTCATGGTTAGGATTCAAATTCAAATGGCCTATCCCTTATACTAGGACACTTAATGCTAAGGTTTGACATATATTAATCCCTCTGAGCTAAAATCCATTGGCCCTTTCAGCACCTACCCTGCTAGTGAATTTTTAACAATTTTAATATTTATCTTCCTTTTTCTTGAACCCTTGATATTCTTCTACTTTTATTACTAAGTTCTTTACATAGTACTTACTATGTGATGGCCATTTTTCATACAGATGATTAATTTATTTAACTATCTTAACCTAATGAGGTAGTACTATTATTATCTTTACAAATTAGGAAATTGGATTTTGGAAAGGTAGTTTCTAGCCAAAGGCCACACAGCTAGTAAATTATGTAAGTGGTGTTCAAACCCAGGACACTCTTGTTCTTAATCCTCCACCATGCTTCTACATTTTCTATTGGCTATTTCTGCAATCTAGATTCTGAACCCAAACATACAATTCCTTTCCTTCTATCAGCTAAGATATTTGCCTCTCTGACTCATCATCTGTATTGCAAGCTACAGCTTCTAAAAGATTACATTTGTGTAAATGGAAATTGTGGATGGGCTGATTCTTGATCCTTCCACATGCTTCTGCATTTGGCCTGGCACTTTCCAATCCATCTCACTCAAAGTTGCAAGTGCATTTCTTCCCCTCTGCAAGAATCCCCCATCCTGTGTGCCCTTGGTGGCAAGTAACTCACATTTTATACAATCCTAGTGGGGCTCTCACCTCTGAGGGACAGATGTTTTTGTTTCTGAACTTGGCACCACGTGAGAAATAGAATAAACAGAACCAGGAGAAGGAGACCAAAGATACTAGATAAAATAAGTGCAGAATGACCTGTATAGAAATTAAGCATTGATAAGTATTAAACTAGTAGATATCAGTTGTGGGTTTATACATTGTAAAAAAAACTGGTTCCCTGGTTGCTGAGAAGAATAATGGCTATACATTTCAGCATATTCATGAACAATACATAATTTTTGAGAGCTATTTTAGATGAAAACTATCTAGGAACAACTGAATCCAAATCTTTCCATAATTCTATTGCCCTAAATTACTTCCAATTTTATGCGAAAGATTTGATAATTAAACCTTTCCTCTTGCATTGCATTCACTACTAAAACATCAGAAATCAGAAAATACTAGAGCTTGAGCTGTGAGCTGTGTCTTTTTTTTTTTTTTTTTTTTTTTTGAGATGGAGTCTCACTCCGTCACCCAGGCTGAGTGCAGTGGCATGACCTCGGCTCACTGCAACCTCTGCCTCCTGGGTTTAAGTGATTCTCCTGAGGCTTGAGCTGTTTCTGCCAGTCTCATAAAGAATAGTTGAGAATCTAGAAAGATAATTCTATCTATGAGGGTACCACGAGAGTCTTATCCTTCTCTGCGTGTAAAAAGGATTTTTCTAGAGAGAAGGACGGCATAGCAAAGCAATCATAGAGCTATTGATACCACTGGCTGCGACCCAGAGACTCATATTTCTGCAATCCAGAGTCTTCTTTGAGTATCATAGCAGTTTCTGCCCTCCCTTGATCTTCCTTATAGCCTTAGGTATTGATGTCAGCACTGATAGGCAGAAGACTATACCTGAGGAGGCATTCGGTGATTTCAGCGACTGTCCTGAGAGAGAGAAAGACATAAATGAACGAAAAGGAACTGGGTATTTCTTTTCACATCTCCTGTGAATATTGGATGTCATTTAAATATCCTTTTTACGTCTGTGAATATCGGCTGTCATTTAAAATATCACTCCTCAGAATCCTCTTGCTAAGAGGATTTAGTCTAAGGCTAAATCCAGCTTTCTTCCCTCAAAATTATGGGGGCTATTTTAGATAACTGTGGAACATTATCTTATTTAGTTGTGGAAAAACATTAGTTTAACATAGCCTTTCATTCTTCAGCAAGAAATCCTAGTATCTTCAGCTCAACTCTCTGAGTAAGGCTGTTTCCCAATGTTCTCTACCATTACTGGGAGGCTCAGTTTAAGCATGGCTTTTTCACACTTACCAGAGCACCTCACGCCAGCATCTTCCTTGTGTCCACAGTCACTTTGTCCCCAGGGTTTGGCATGACAGTCCCATAGAAATGACTCATTTCCTTTGCACTGCATCTCATCCAGCCAGATGGTTCCAGTTCCCTGGCCAAACGAAGCCTCCTTCAGGGCAGCCAGAGCAGAGCCACAGCCCAGCTGCTGACATACCACTTCCGCCTCGGCCAGGTCCCAGGAGTCATCACACACTGTGCCCCAGGAGCCTGCGTGCCAGATCTCCACTCTCCCAGAGCACTCGGTGTCTCCTCCACGCACTCTTATTCTATCTACAAAGGCACAAAACATGGCTGTCTTTACTCCTGAAGGAGATTGTGGGAGAATGCTGAGGTAGAAAAACTTGAAGGTAATAAATGTGCTTGATGAATATGGGTGTGGTAAGGAAGGCAGAATTTCAATGTTACATAGATTAGACAAGAACCTGTAAAGTGAATAAGCCCCTACACATGACTGTGGTTTGTCCTAATCACAGTCAAGGGGTGAAGCATCTCCAGCGAGGCCAAACCAGATATTCATTTTCTATTCTAGGCGTTTGAAAACAAAACATATTGATTTCATTTTCCAAATTTTAATGTCCTATCTGACACAAACCTCCTGTCTTGTCCCTCTCATTTTCACAATTTCTCCAAATATAACTAATGTTCGTTTGGCTCAAGTCTGATCCATAGACCATTGCTTCTTCTATGTCTTCCAATTATCAGTCCTTTCTTGCCTTCACTTTGCTCCCTGTAAGTATGTATACTAAGATCATAACTACAAACACTCTCTTTCCCAAATGAACAATGCCTTGGCACTAGTGACCTCTCATTACATGGCTGTGTGCAAATGCAGGATAAGCCTAACTCTCCACCTACTTTAAGCTGGTTCCTGAAATACTGAGTTTCACTGCAGATAATTATAACTGGGGTCATTTTAAACTTGCTGCCAAAAAAGTTGGCAGAATCCTTGATATTTTAGAATGATCTTATCATTTTTATTTCTCATTCTTTATTACTTTGTTACACTTTCTTTCATATTCTAAGCCTCAGCCTTACCTCTGCCCACCAACCACATGAAGACCAAAAGAGAATCTCGGGATTTCTCTATTGGATCTTAGTTCCTGTAATAATATAGGAAAAGTTACAGTTTCAGTAGTTAATTAACTTTTAGGTAATTTGGCTTCTATTCAAAAGGGTGTTTTTGATCTAAACATCTCATCCCCAGGTCTGATAAGTCATCCCCAAGTCCCCAAACCTGATAACTTTCACATGTACCCTTTAAAAATTTTCCTTTCTCATTGTCATAAGAGTCCCTCTCCAGTTACCAGGTTAACTCTTTTCTCTCTCGCATAGCCAAACATCTTGAAAGAGTTTATTTTTTCTCTTCATTTTTGTAAATCTCCTGCTCATTAATAAATACTTTTAGACTAGTTTCTACCTCCTACCATTGAATGGCCTATATAATAATAAATCATTGAATGGCCTATATAATAATAAATTCAGAGTATCGTTTTTAATCCTACTTCTTTGCTATGGTTTGGCTGTATCCCCACCCAAATCTCGAACTGTAGCTCCCATAATTCTCATGTGCTGTTGGGGGGACCTGGTAGGAGGTAATTGAATCATAGGGATGGGTCTTTCCTGTGCTGTTCTTGTGATAGTGAATAAGTCTCACAAGATCTGATGGTTTTATACAGGGGAGTTCCCCTGCACATGCTCTTTTGCCTGACACCATGTAAAACGTGACTTTGCTCCTCCTTTGCCTTCAGCCATGATTGTGAGGCCTCCCCAGCCATGTGGAACTGTGAGTCCATTAAGCCTCTTTCCTTTATAAATTACCTGGTTTCTGATGTTTCTTTATTAGCAGCATGAGAACTGACTAATGCATTCTTTCATCCTTTCACAAAATTGACTCAAGAAAATGAGAATAAGCCAATAGTCCTGGACATTCTTTTTAAGTATTAACAAATTACTATCCAAAATAGCTGTAGTTATTCTCTTTCAAATATTGAAACACAATGATTTTATTCCATATACTATTAAAGATCATAAAAGCTGGCAGAATTCATCCTAGTCAATTTTATATTTCAACAAATCTCCAATACTAATACCAACAAATATAAAAAGAGCACTGAAGAAGATCTATTGCATAGTATCATTCATATACATATAGATGTAAAATTTTAACATACAATATTGATAAATTAAAACAAGATAGTTGAAATCCAAAATTTATTATTGGATTTAATTTAATTTATTATTGGTAATATAATTGATCAAATAGGAAAATAGATTTTGGGAAGAAAATATTGAGAAATATGCTTAAAATAATTTTCTCTATATTTAAAGATATTTAATGTGATGTTACTTAAAATGGAAAAATAACTTGAATTTTTTACATGTCCAATGACAGGGATTTGGTGTGTCAGATTACAGTGTATCATATGGTAAAAAAAATATACTTTAACTTGAGAAAATACTGCTAAATCAAAAGAGCAGGCAGCACAAAAATGCATAGTATAACGTTTTTGCAATAAAATATACGAATATATATAAAATATATACACATATCTGATACTCAAGAGTGTAACATCAGCTACATATCATCAACTGATCATGGTACTATAGGTGATATTTGTGGTTTTTTTCAAGATTTCTGGGTTTTTTTCAATTTTTGGGGGAATGATATTTTGTGACAAAATTACAATAGTAAAAAGAAGCAAAATGCTTAAAAGTATGAACCACAAATGGACAATACTCATAAATAATGTCCATATCCACTACTAACCAAGTCCATGCAAATTATGTTGATTTAGGTGAAATTTTAATTTGGGAAGTTATGTGTATGTCTGTGTATATGTTTCTCTCTGTGTGTAACATTGATGGGAAGGGTGAAATAAAATCAATGCTCTCATATACTGGTGATAAGAATGAAAACTAATGCATAGGTTTTCTGCTGGAGTAATTAGCTAGTACATATAAAGAATCATAAAACTGTTCACTCATTTTACCCACTCATTATGGGACTAGAAATATAACCTTCAGATATAATCAGAGATTCACTGAAAATGAATAAAGATGCTTATAATGGCATTATTTATACTAGTTTGACACTGAGAAATAGCCTTAACACCAATAATCACATGGTTATTTATGTTTACATGATAAAATATTACATGCCATTTGAAAGCTATTAATTGAAATTAGAATATATTTACAGTATACTTTTACATATAAAAGTAGGATACAGAAATCCTAAATATAGTGCAATGCTATATATTACACGCATATATATCATACTATATATACATATACACATATACAGTATCTATATTTCATATACACATATCTATATTTCATACACACAATCATAACTTCAAGTTTTTATACAAAAGGAAGTCTAATAGTTAATGTTTCTGAATATTAGTAATGGTTATTTTTGATAATCAGATTTAACGTGGAATGCATTTTATTGTTTATAATTGTACAATTTCTAAAATCTCTACAATAAACATATTAAATTTTAATCAAATAAGACAATTTTCTTATAAATAATCAACTAACTTCCCATAGTAAAATGTTCTGCAGGAAAAAATAGAGCTGTTTAATCTCCCTAATTAATTCACGTTTCCTCAAAAGTTCTGGGCTTTCTAGAATTTCTAGGACAAAGTATATATATAATATTTTCATTTTTTAAAACACTATAATTTTTTATGAGTTGTTATCCCTTTATGTGCTTTCATCCAGCTTCTCACAAGGAGCTTAAAGGAATCAAAAGAGACAATATACATTTTTAAATACCCTGTAAAATACTAAACCAAAATAATAAAATTTCAATATAGAATAGATGTGATAAATCAGGATTTATTGTCATGCACTTTTCAGTGAGTCTGTCATGTGCTCCTGAATGGAAAGATTTGCTATTTGTGCTAAGTTATATTTCACAGGGCTTCAGTGACAGCCAGTGTTTAGAAAGATACCCACCTTCACATGTGATCCAGGTCTCTTCTGCTGGGCTGGAGATTCTTCGCTCCCATGGGGCAGATAGGCACTGCCATATGGAGATATGCGTTTTAGAACACTGAATGTCATCCACCCACATGAAACCAGAGCCTATCTTAGACAAAGGGGCGAGGCTGACAACTCCATTCTCCCCACAGCCCAGCTGCCTGCACACAATCCCTGCTATGGCTGTGGTGATGTTCCTCCTGCCAACGCTGCCCCAGGTCCCATTATAGAAGACTTCCAATCTCCCAGCACAGCTCTCCACTTCAGTTTCACTGTAGAGCCTCAAGGCTGTGAATTCTACAGAGAAATACAAAACTTAGTGTTAAATATTTCCTTTGGAGTTGGAAAATTCCTCCCCAAGGAATCCATTTTTCCCTTGGAAATAATATATTAGGGCTCACGATACAATTTCATAAATCACTCTGACATATTAACAGCATAAATCTGATGGAAACTAAAGGTCTTGTGTGATTTCACAATTAGCGTGAGTTTCCCTAATATAGTATTTGAGCTTTAAATTTGTATCAACTTAAGTTAAAATGCAACCTTCTACATTCTACTCTCGAACATAAATTCAATTCAGGAAATAATCAGGAGGTTAATCCCATTTGCAGGGATGTCCAAGGGAGAGAATACAGTTATGGGTTCTTAGTTTCTGTTTCTGGTCAGGCTGGTAAAGCCCCTTCCTCATCCCTCTTTTCCGCTTACCACTAGAGACAGAAACTAATAACCATGGCTTCAGGCTACTAAAAGCCTAAAACAAAACAAAACAGAACAACAAAATAAGGCAGATTGGACACGGTTGACAGTGTGTTCTCAGAGCCACGGTGGATGTAACGTAAAGTCCCTTTCTTGGGGTCTAACCTGCTCTGACAGTAAGACCAATCTTATTTTTCTCAGATATGAATGATACCCAGACAAGTGTAATATGACAAGGGTATTAAGAAGTCAGTATAAGACTAGGATTAAAATCAAGTGCCTTTTTTTTTATTCCTAGGCCATACACTTTTCACTATACTTTACAATTGTGTGTGTGCAAGTGTGTGCAGGTATGTGTAGAGGAGGGTGCAAAGGTAGTAGCACAGACCTGAGCAGATGACCCCTGCGTCCTCCTTGTGCCTGCAGTCGTGCTGCCCCCAGCCCCGGGAAGGGCACTGCCACAAGTGGGACTCCGTTCCTGTGCAGTTCAGGTCATCCAGCCAGATGGGCCCTGACCCCGCCCCAAAGTGAGCAGAGACCGTGGCATTGAGGGCCACTCCACAGCCCAGCTTTTGACACACCACGTGGGCATCGCTCAGGTCCCAGCCGTCATCACAGATGGTGCCCCACAAGCCGTTGTGATAGATCTCTACTCTCCCGGCACAGCGGCCGTCCCCATTCACCAGGCGGAGCCGTTTGTCCTCTTAGAGGAGAAAGTCCAGTTAATAGGTCACATTCTTTAGGGTCGCAGTGTTTCCTAAAACTGATTCTGCTTACCTAAGCAGATGAAAGCACGGCCCTCTGGAACTGCAGACAAATACGGGTCAGATAAATTTGCAACGCATGGAAACAGTGGCCCTGTCAGGCTTCCTGGTGGAGGGTGCAGGAAATGGGGCAAAAGTAAGACCAAAATACATGGAAAAGGTTGAAGAGTTCTGTGATAACATGGGATCAGCAATTGTGGTAAGGACTTCTAAAACCCTGTCGTCTATTGAAATCATTTTTATTAATGATGTCTACTTGTAAATCCCAAACACAGAGTTGTTAACTTCACCCTAGGAATGGCCCTAGTTGTCATTATTTCTTACATGTTACTCTTTGACTGTCATGCCTATCCTCTCTCCACCTGTGCCCCCATTTTCTTACCCCTCTTTCCTTTAATCCCACACTCCCTCTACCATCTCTGGGTTATATTGACAGTAGTTAACCATAAGCATTGTTCTCTTACCTGTGCAGGTCACAGAGGCAGTATTTCCGTGGATACAGGGAGGTGCTCCAAGAACTGTCATTTGACAGTTATCCAGAAGTGACTCATTCCCTAAGCAATGAAACCTGTGCCCCCACACACGACCAGTTCTTTCTCCAATATATTTTCCTCCTGTGGTTGAGACAGCAGCCCCACAGCTGAGCTGTCTACATAGAACATGGGCATCTTCTGGGTACCAGTGGGTGTCACACAGTAAGCCCCAGTGTCCAAGCACCTTGATCTCCACTTGCCCGTCACACTGGGATTTGCCATTCACAAGTCGGACATCTGTATATCCTGGGAGGAGACAAGGCCATAGAAGAGACATCATGACTTATCCGCTCCAGCCTCATACTCCCCATCTCTAGCCCCACCAATTAAGATTATTTAAAAATCTCACGGGAACAGACAACTCCAACTTCTCTGCTGTGGATACAAGTGTCTTCCGGATGTTGAACCGTGGGGCATAATGCAAGGTGAGTTTCACTCCCTTCACACTGGATCTTTTCGGCCCAAATTAGACCACTCCCTTTTCCAAAGTGATCTCCCACAGAAAGAGATACGGCATCTCCACAATTTAATTCTCTGCACAGCACATTGGCAGCATGAAGAGAGAAATCAGAATCACAGACAGAGCCCCATGTGTCTGCACGTTTCACTTCAACACGTCCAGAGCAGGGCATATCAGCTCCAACCAGCCTGGGCTGCCTGTGGGCTACAAAATAGTATTTCAAAAGTTAGTTTTTAGGGTTTTCCAATATCTATCCCTGTCTCCAATCTCCACCTCTAACCCCAGAGCAATTTTTTTCCATTCTTCTTTAGAATATCCCATTTGTAGTGGCTCAGAGGATGAGATTAGCAGTACAGACTTAAATTCATAGATCTGGATTACATATCTATTTTCTATGTCTTGGTGACCCACCAATCCTAGATTTAGAGCTCCTCAGAAGGAAATGAATCGCACAATTTGTTTACATTAAAAACTACTAAGTAACCTCAGCATTAAACAACATATATGAAGATTTGTAGTCGTCTTAAGAAGATGGTGTAATGTAAGAATAGAAAGACTTCTACCTACTGGTTAGATCCCAGTAATCCATCTAAATGAGTAATTTATAAACAACAAAAAAATACTGCCTATTATTCTGACTCTATTCTTTGCAGCAAAACTACTTATATTAGTAATGTAAATTATCTGTCTCCAACCCAGCCATTTTTCCAAACTCCTGACTCATTTATCCAATTTCTACTTAGCATTTCCACTTGGATTTCTTATAGACATCTCAATGTGAATTCTTTGGAGTCTTTTCAAACTTCTATCCAAGGCTGCAGACTTCCATATTCCTATTGATAGAACTCTACCATTCCAGACATTCAAATATTTTGAAATAATTCTTGACTTCTGTTGCATAATTTATCTCGCCTTTCAGAAAGTTTTGTTTTCTGTATTTTCAAAGTATGTCCACAATCCCAAAACTTCTCACCCCTTCAATCCTAGTGCCTGGATTGAGCCACCATCATTACTTGCCTGAGTTACTGTATTAGATTCCTACAGATTTCCTGTTTCTATAATTATTCCTCTATAGTTCATCTTTTAAAAAAATAAAAACCCAGAGAGGTCATTTAAAATGATGTATCAGGTTAAATCAGTATTCTGCCCCAAATCCTCCCATGACTCCATATTTTACTCAGAGTAAAAACTTAAACTCCTACAAAGATCTACTTGTCCCTCAGTGACCTTCCCCTGCTCATTTACTTCTTTTGGTGCCATGTTCTGATGCTTTACTTACTGCTCTTCAGCTGCACTGGATTCCTTTCTCTTCTTCAAACATATCAGGCATAATCCTACCCCAAGGCTTTTCAACTGGCTGTATCTCTATTTGTATTTTCCTTCTGCATATATGCATATAACTGACTCTCTCATGACCTTCAAGTCTTTGTCTATGTTTCACCTTTTAAGTAAGGCCTACCCCAATCATTTTATTTGGAATTTCATTCTGTCCCATAAACACTCTGGATTCTATTTTCTAGTTCTATTTTTTTCCCATAGCTTCTAACATCAGCTAATAGCATATATTTTACTTCATCGCAGAAAGTGATGCTCTTTTGAACAGCACTACTCTAGAATCTCCTATCAATAAAAAAAATTGAGTAACTCCCCTGGAGATTATATTCCTTTTTAGTCATCACCTTATCTATTTCTTCCCCTTAAAATTTCAACTTTTTGGAAATAATCTATGCCTATTATTCCAACATTTTTACCTCCCATTTCCTTCTCAACTTGAAATGATCTCCTTTTTCTAATGTGACAAAACTACTTTTATTAAATTTATTCATGACTTCTCTGTTGCTAAGTTTAGTGGAAATTGTTCAGTTTCATCTATATTGGCTTCTTAGGGTTTTTTTTTTAAATCCATGTCCCCATCTTTTTGAAACATCTTCTTCCCTTGGCTTTAGTGATGTGACATTCTGCAACCACTATTCCTCAGTATGCTTTTCCAACTTCTTTTATGTCAATAAACTATTAAATATTATTGTTCCTCAGACCTAAGAGCTCCTCTTTCTTTGATCTAGGCTTTAAAAATTCTCAATTTACATTTTATTCCTAGATTTAGTTTCCATCCACATATCTAGGACTCTAATAGTTACATCTCCATTCAATAGAAGTCTTCTGATCACCTAAATTTTATATCATATTTCCTCCAACCCTCTTCATTTGATGACTGCTTTACTATTGACTCATATTTCACACATACAAAATTGGACTCATCATCCCACTCTCTCTAACCTGCTCCTCTTCCAAGATTATCTTTCCAGACAATGAAACTGCAGTGCACCCATCTGCTTAGTCTAGAAACCTTTATCTTTATTCCCACATTCAGTGTATTAAGTTCTGCTGGTTTCAGCTACTAAATATTTCTGAAATTTGGAAGCTTTTCAGCAGCTCTACAGTGAGCATCCTAATCAGAATTCCACATCTTCCCTAGAATTAGTCAACGTGACTCCCAGTATCCAATAGCCTCCTCTCTCCAATACACACACAGACACACACACACACCACACTGCAGCCAGAGTGCTGTCTTTGAAATGCAAATTGTATCATGCTTACAACCTTCAATGGTTTATCATTCACTTTAGAATAAAGTCCAGAATTCCTATTCCATAAATAACCTTTCCCTTCCCTACATATCAAGACTTTATTATAACTTTTCACCCTTGTTCACTTGGATCTAATACCTCTTCTTTCAACCATCTTTTAGTACCTGGAATAACACAAACTTATTCCCAAGTGTGGTACTCGAATAAAATACTGCTGTTTAAATTAATTTTCCCAACACTTCTTCATATGATTAAATCATACCTGTCCTTCGCATCTTTCCTTAACTATCACTTCACAGAAGTATTCTCCAACTCTGCAAATAGGTAATATCTTCTAATTATGCCTTCTCATTTCATCTTGTGCTTCTACTTCACACAATTTTAAATAAACAATTATTTTATTATATATTTTTATTATATGCCTGTCTTCTAGATAAGAGGGTAGGATTACTTTTATCTAGTTCATTTACTTTTGACCTAATACTGTTAAGTAGCCACTTCATAAACATGTATTAAATAAGTGCAAAAAATAAATAATTGAATAAGTGTGTTTATCTTTGTCCAGAAATTACCTGAGCAGATCACACTTGCTTCCATATTTAAACGACATGCAGTCTGTTTCCACTCCCATCGTATACAATCCCAGAGAGACGCTTCCCTTCCAGTGCAGCCAGAATTAGATATAAAGATGTGTAATGTTCTTTCTGTGAAATGAGGCTCTCTGTAGACCAAGATTGGAGACCCACATTCAAGTTGCCTGCAAACAACTTCAGCAGTGTTTATTCCCCAGCTGTTAGCACACAGAATTCCCAAGGCACCCTGGACTTTCACCTCAACTCTTCCAGCACATCTGCTGCTTCCACCCACAAGCCTCAGCTCCATATCTGATGCATCTGAAACCAAATACCACAATGATTTTAGAGAAGCACTCTGTGTGAGACATTAAAGATTCTTATCCATTCACATACACTAACATAGACCAGTGGCCAAAAGTTGAGAGATTGTTCAGGTCCTGGCTTCACCAGTGTTTAATTTTATTTTGTACTTTCCTTCAAACTTAATTTTCCTTTTTATTGGATAAAAAATAAAATAACAAAAGTACACCAAGGTATGTTTCAAATCCATGAATATTTCTGGCTTATAAAGCAAGGATATAATTTCGCTTACAACATCTTATCAGAGACAGGATAAAAAATAATGTTACTCAATGGCCCTAATTCTTGCCTGAGTATTTGAAGAATTACATATTACATGTTAGATACCGAAGAGAATGTTAGGAAGAGGTGAAATAATTTAATGAAAAGGCGATTCCTCAAGGATCTAGAACTAGAAATACAATTTTATCCAGCCATCCCATTACTGGGTATATACCTAAAGGATTATAAATCATGCTGCTATAAAGACACATGCACACGTATGTTTATCATGGCACTATTCACAATAGCAAAGACTTGGAACCAACCCAAATGTCCCTCAGTGATAGACTGGATAAAGAAAATGTGACACATACACACCATGGAATGCTATGCAGCCATAAAAAAGGATGCGTTCACGTCCTTTGCAGGGACATGGATGAAGCTGGAAACCATCATTCTGAGCAAACTATCACAAGGACAGAAAACCAAACACCGCATGTTCTCACTCATAGGTGGGAATTGAACAATGAGAACACTTGGGCACAGAGTGGGGAACATTACACACCAGGGCCTGTCGTGAGGTGGGGAACGGGGGAGGGATAGCATTAGGAGAAATATCTAATGTAAATGACGAGTTAATGGGTGCAGCACACCAACATGGCACATGTATACATATGTAACAAACCTGCATGTTGTGCACATATACGCTAGAACTTAAAGTATAATAATAATAAAAAAGTCAAGGAAAAACTACATAGGGTTGTGATATTACCAAATCCAGAAAAATGGAGAAACTTGCCTATTAGTAATGCCAAATGAAGTAATTCTAAAAAGAAATTGGAGCTCAGGAAAAGAAAACATGAAATTCACTGTATGTGAGAAGAGGAGTAGGTGAGTTTTTTTTTTTTTTTTTTTTAATGAAAAATGCTCAGCATCACTAATGATCAGGAAAATGCAAATCAAAACTACAATGCAACACCACCTTACTCCTGTAAGAATGGCCATAATCAAAAAATCAAAAAATCATAGATGTTTGCATGGATGCAGTGGAAAGGGAACACTTCTGCACTGCTGGTGGGAATGTAAACTAGTACAACCACTATGAAAAACAGAGTGAAGATTCTTTAAAGAACTAAAAGCAGAGCTACCATTTGATCCAGCAATCCCACTACTAGGTATCTACCCAGAGGAAAATAAGTCATTATCTGAAAAAGATACTTGCAAACGCCTGTTTATAGCAGCACAAATCACAATTGCAAAAATAATGAACCAGCCCAAATGCCCATCAGTCAACAAGTGGATAAAGAAACTGGTTGTGTGTGTGTGTGTGTTATATACACACACATATATACACACATATATACACATATATATACACACACATATGTATACACATATATATATGATGGAATACTACTTAGCCATAAAGAAGAATGAATTAATGGCATTCACAGCAACATGGATGGAATTGAAGACTATTATTCTAAGCGAAGTAACTCAGGAATGGAAAACCAAACATTGTATGTTCTCACTCATAAGTGGGGGCTAAGTTACGAGGATGCAAAGACATAATAATAATACAATGGACTTTGAGGACTCAGGGGAAAGGGTAGGAGGGGTTGAGGAATAAAAGACTACAAATTGGGTTCAGCGTATACTGCTTGGGTGATGGGTGCATCAAAATCTCACAAATCAAAACTGAAGAACTTACTCATGTAACCAATTACCACCTGTTTCTCCCAAAAACCTATGGAAATAAAAAACTTTTTTAAAAGGAGGAAAAAAAAGAATTAAATCAGAAAGTAATTCTGAGCCAAATTGAAAGAGTCAGCTCTTGAAGGAAATTTTTAGCAGTATTGATGTAAAATGAAATGAATCTAATTCTAGAAAGGTTACTTTATCTTTTTAGGACAGTTTGGTAGCTTTGAGCGTGCTGTGGCATAGTCTGTGAAACAAAAATAATATTGCCTGCTAATTTGAGAATATATCTAATTATATAAGAGTGTAATACTTCTTTATCTAATTAAAAACTATAAATGGTATCAGCTTGTTTTCTATTGTTTTAGTTAAAAATAAAAATTCATATTATTAAATGCCTATGTGATATCAAACTATTTTTCTACTTTATATACTACATTATCTTAATACATTTATTGACTTCCTAATGTTGACAGATCTGACATGTCAGAAAATCAACTCTGACTTTGTCTGACCAGCTCAAACCTGACCAAGTTACTTCCTATTGGCCTTGAGAAGAAGAAAAATATAATGAACATGGTCTAGAGGACCTGGAATGTCTGTCCTTTCCTGCCACTTCAGCCCCACTTCCTGCCTTATAAAACAGCTGAATGAAATTTTACTACATTGGTTCTTTTGATATAATCTTGTGTAGACATGAGATGATTCTCTAAATAAAACTCTCATTCAGCAGAAAAATAGAGTTGCAATGTATTTCCATTTTAAGCCTATTCGTTACTCTGTGTCTCTGGAGCTCAGTGACAGGGTTTGTGAAACATGAGTTTCTGTTTGTAATTGGCAGGAGTTTCAAAACAATAATCGTGTGAGGGTGGCAGATCAGTCTTAGCAACTTTACCATAAAAGTAAAAAGAAATTTTTTAAAATGGGACTTATTGTAGGTACTGATGTCTAGAGAGCTCTAATTTTGTGTGTGGTGGCGGGGAGGGTGGGAAGAATAAACATATATATCTTGTAGGAATCTCTATCGAAATTGAGATTCCATGAAAGGGTGTCTAGAAACAGATGAACTTTCTTCCCTAAATGAACTACACTAAATATAGGGAAAAACATATTTCACTGCTTTGTAGCAACATATGTCCACTCTGAGAGAGAGTCTTAGATGGAAAAACAGGTGTTGTAGGTGATTCATCATAAAAAGATGACATCACATTGACTTTAGTTTTTTCTGAATTAAAAAAATATATTTATATATAATTGTTTTATATACATAATTATATATTTTATATACACAATTATATATTTTATATATAATGGTTTTACATAGAATTGTTTATATATAATTGTTATAGATAATTGTTTTAAATATATATATACACACAGAGATATATATAATTCTCAATATATAAAACAATTATTACCAGTAAGAAAGTCTGTAGTTTACAGTAACAGATACAAGCACAGAGAAGAAAGGTGTGGGTAGTTTCTACGGACTGGAGTTGGGTCCTGTGTTCAGGAACCCTCAACTGTCTTATTGAAAGACACACTGATACTCATGACTATGGAGAGAAGAACTTTCCCTTAAAAGAGAATAGCTCAAGCGAGAGGCTTCAAGATGGTTGCTAGAGGCACCCAACACTCACCACCAAAAACGATCAAAACAGCAAGTAGATAATTTCACAATGAATAGTGTCTAAGATAGAACACTGGAATTCAGCAGGGAAGTGATAGGGAACAGATCCTTCTGAGGCATAGAGAGAGAAAGAAGTGAAGCAATTGTCTGGTTAGGATTGACTGGAAGCCTGGTAAGGATCCCCACTATAGAAAAAGAATAAACAAGAGATTCCTAGCAGTCCACATTCCCACTGTGGGCCCTTGCAATCCTAGCCATGGGAGAGCCCCTCAGCTTCTGTGGGTTCTCAGACTAATATAGGGAGCTGCCTAGAGTTTGCACAATAGCATTGTTCCAGAGGGGAAGTTTATGCTGAGTCCTACATCCCAATCCCCAATCCCAAGAACCAAGTAACTCTAGCATGGCACCATTTTGAGAGTCCAGCTCCTACAAGATTGCATCCTGTCCTGGGCCTCAGTAAACCCTACATCTCTGCAAGTCTAGAACCCCACTGATATCCTCCTTCGTCCATCCGGAGGGCTGCAGTGGTGCCATGCTGGCTGGACTGGCAGTGTATCTAGGTCCCAGCCATATATTCCGCACAGTGTCTCACACACTGGGAAATGGGTAGTTCACAGAGGAGTTCCCCCATGATGAAGAGAGCTGAAGCATGTCTCCCCGGAGCCTGAGAGCCACCTGCCTGGGGTCACTATCACTGATAGCAGCCTCACTTCCTCACAGCAGCAGGGACACTGTACACTTGCATGAGCCTTCAGTGAGCCTGAAAATGGCTTGCCAGGATGCCATACAAGGACCTACATGGAGGCTTGCCCCACCTGCTACCACCTAAGCATGCCACTCAATGGCCTGTAAATTGCCCCATTCCACTCATCATGTCCTGACCCTGTGTGCAACATCAGTAGCCTTGAGGACAGACCTGCACTGCTGGGTGCCACCACCGCCTCCAGCACCCACCTACATGTGCCACCTAGGGGCTTGGAGAATTGCCTGCCCAGCACTGCTAGCACCAGTGTATACCAGCTTGGAACCTGAGAGTTGGCCTGCCACCACTACTGCCGTTGGGGACACCGTGCATGTTACCTAGGGGCCTGAGAACTTTCCCACCTGCCTAACCCAATGCTGCCACTGCTGGTAGGCAAGCAAGCCACCTGGAAGCCCAAGAATTGACCCACCTAGATCAGCTCACATTGGTGCTTGCATGTGCCACCTAGGGTCCCATGGACAGGCATGCTCAGCCTGCTACCACCACCACTGAGACCCAAGGACTGGCTTGTCTGATATCCTTATTCTTAGCAAAGCTTCACAACAGCCTTAACTAATAAATATAGTCTAAGCCAAAGAGGAAATCCCAGACACTCTTGACACTGATTACCACTGAAGAAATCATGGAGATTACACTAGAGCATGTACCCAGGATCAAAGATAAACTGTCCTACTCAACCAACACTATAGATATATCTATAACAAAAAGTTTTCCTCCATGAAAGCCAACCCCAAAATTTGAAAGCAATGATTGTTATACCAGATGCACAGATATCAATGTCAGGACACAAGAAACATAAAAAGGCAAGGAAACATGACACCTTCAAAGGAACACAATAATTTCTCCAGCAACACATTTCAGCAAAAAGAAAATTGATAAACTGCCTGAAAATAATTTTTAACTAATGATATTAAAGAATTTCAGTGAAACACACACACAAAAAAACACAGATAAATAATACAAATAAATTAGAAAAACAATTTAAGATATTAATGAGAAATTCAACAAAGAGATAGAAATCATAAAAAAGAAACAGAAACCATGGAACTAAATAATTCAATGAAAAACATAAAAAATACAATCAAATAAAGCAGAAGAAAGAATTGCAGAACTTGAAGATAAGTCTTTGAAATAACCTAGTAAAAGAAAAAGAAAGAATTTTTTTTTTAATTAAAAAACCTTTGCAACACATGGGACTCCATAAGGTGACCAAATATTTGGATTTTGGGTATTCCCAAATACCCAAAAGAAGGAGAAGAGATGCATAATGGCATAGAAAACTTATTTAATAAAATAATAGCCGAAACTTTCAAAGTTTTAAAAGATACTTAGATATCCAGATATAAGAAGTTGAAAGATCTCCAAATAGCTACACCTCCTCCCACAAAATGTATTCTCCAAAGCACATTATAGTCAAACTGTGACAAGCCCAAGATAAAAAAGTGTTAAACACAACAGGAAAAAAACGGCCACTCAGGTGCAAGGAAACCCAGATCAGATGAATAGGGGATTTCCCAGCAGAAATCTTACAGGCCAGGAAAGAAAGGTATTGTGTATTCAAAGTGCTAAAAGAAAAAAATGCCAGCCTAAAATACAATACCCAGCAAAGCTATCCTTCCAAAGTGAAGGAGATATAAGGTCTTTCCCAGATAAGCAAAACATGAGGAAATTCATCACCACTAGATTGGTCCTACAAGAAACACTTATGGAAATCTATATCTGGAAGTGTATATCATCATGAAAGCATATGAGAGTATAAAACTCACTAAGCAGACAAATGAGAAAAAAAGGGTCCAAGTGTTACCACCATAGAAAACCACAAAACAGCAATAATAAATAAGAGAGAAGAAAATAAAGGATATATAAAACAACAAAAAACAATGAATAAAATGACAGAAATAAGTCCTTATACCTATCAACAATAACCTTGAATGTAAATTAATTAAACTGTCCACTTATATAGATTGGCTGAACGGATAAAAAAAAAAATGACCCAAATATATGTGGCCTAGAAGAAAATGACTTCAACTGTGAAAATAGACATAGACTGAAAGTGAAGAAATGGACAAAGATATTCCATGGAAATGAAAACCAAAAGCAAGTAGAAAAGTAGAAATAGCTATACTTACATCAGATAAAGTGAACTTTAAGTTAAAAACTGTAAAAAAAACCAACAAAGATAATCATCATATACAGATAAATTGATCAGTTTATTAAGAGGCTATAACAATTCTAAATACATATACACCCAACAATGAAGCATTCAGACATATAAAGCAGATATTATTAGACCTGGAGGGAGAGAGTGACTCAAATACAATAATAATTGACACTTCAACTATTTATCTCAATATTGAAGATATCGTCTAGACAGAAAACCAGTAAAGAAACATCAGATGAAACTAGACTTTAGACCAAACGTACTTAATGGACATTTACAGACTATTTCATTCAACAGCTGTAGAATATACATTCTTTACATCAGCACATAAAACGTTTTCCAGAATAGACCATATTCAAGGCCACAAAACAAGTCTCAACAAATTTTTAAAAATCAAAATTATATAAAGTATCTTATCAGACCACAATGGAACAAAATTGGAAATCAATAACAAGGTAAATTTTGGAAACTAAAAATACATGGAAATTAAACAACATGCTCCTGAATGATCACTGAGTTAATTAAGAAATTAAGAAGGAAATGACAATATTTCTTGAAACAAATGAAAATAGAAACACAACATACCAAAGCCTATAGGATACACCAATAGCACAATTAAGAAGGAATTTATAGCAATAAACAAAGCAAAAAGGTAGGAAAATTTCAAATAAACAATCTAATGATGCATCATAACACGCTAGGAAAGCAAGACCAAACCAAACCCAAAATGTGTAGGAGGAAAGAAATAACACAGATCAGTGCAGAATTAAACAAAATAGAGCCTAAAAACCAATACAATCAATGAAACAAAAAGTTGACTTTTTGAAAAGATAAGATCAAACTTTTGCTTAAAGAAGAGCAAAGATTCAAATAAAAATCACAAACTAAAAGAGAAACATTACAACTGATACCACAGAAACACAAAAGATTATCAGAGACAAGTATGAGCAACAATATACTCACAAACTGGTAAATCTAGAAGAAAGGATAAATTCCTGAACACATACAATCTGCCCAAGATTAATCAAGGAAGAAATAGGAATCCTGAACAGATCAGTCATGACTAATGAGATTAAATCAGTAATAAAAAGTCTCCAGACAATGGAAACCCTAGGACTAGATGGCTTTACTGCAGACTTCTATCAAACTAATAAAGAAAATCTAACATCAATTCTTTTCAAACTATTCCAAAAAATCAAAGAGGAGGGCATTCTTCCAAACTCATCCTATGAGGCCAGTATTACCCTGATACCAAAACCAGAAAAGGAAGCAACAGAAAGAGAAACATACAGGCCAATATCCTTGATGAACATAGATATAAAAACCCTCAACAAAATACCAGCAAGCCAAATCTGCCAACACTTAAAAAAATATATATATACACTATGGTCAAGTGGGATTTAGTCCAGGCATGCAAGCATGATTGAACATATGCAAATCAATAAAAGTGATACATTATATCAACAGAATGAATGACAAAAACCATGATCATCTCAATAAATGTAGAAAAAGCATTTGAAAAAATTCAACATCCCTTCATAATAAAAACTCTCAATTAGGCATAGAAGGAACATACCTCAACATGAGAAAGGCCATATAGGACAAGCCCACAGCTAACATTATAATGAATGGGGAAAAGCTGAAAGTTTTACCTATAAGAACTGGAAAAAGACAAGGATGCCCACTTTCACCACTGTTATTTAATATAGTACTAGAAGTCCTAGCCAGAGCAATCAGACAAGAGAAAGAAATAAAAGGCATCCAAATCAGAAAAGGGAAAATCAGATTGTCCATCTTTGCAGATGACATGATTGAATATTTAGAAAAACCTTAAGACTCCATCAAAAAATCTCTTAGAACTAATAAACAAATTCAGCAAAGTTACAGCATACAAAATCAACATACAAAAGTGAGTAACATTTCTATACACCAATAACAAACTATGGAGAAAGACACTAAGAAGGCAATCTTATTTGCAATAGCCACAAAAAAGAATAAAATAAAATATCTAGGAATACATTTAACCAAGGAGGTGAAAGACTTCTACGATGAAAACTATAAAACATTGATGAATGCAATTAAGGAAGACACAAACAAATGAAATGAAGAGACACCTCATGCTTTTTGATTGGAAGAATTAATATTATTAAAATGATCAAACTACATGATATAGTTTGGATGTTTACCCCTCCAAATCTCATGTTGAAATTTGATTCTCAATGTCAGAGGTGAGGTCTAATGGGTGGTGTTTGCCTCCTGGTGGTGGATTGCTCATGGTTGCCTTGGGGCCATCCTTTTGGTAATGAGTGAGTTGTCACTCTATTAGTTCTCTTGATATCTGGCTGTTAAAAAGAGCCTGGTACCTTCTCTTCTTTCATCATGTGATGTTGGCTCCCCTTCCCCTTTTGCCATGCTACCTGAGGACCTCACCAGAGGCAGATGCTGATGCCATGCTTGTTCAGTAGTAAGACTGTGAGCCAAATAAATCTCTTTTCTTTATAAATTACCCAGCCTCAAGTATTCCTTTATAGCAATGCAAATGTACTAAGACACTACCCAGAACCTGAATAACCACAGCAACCCTGAGCAAGAAGAATAAAGTTTGAGGCACATCATACTATCTACCTTCAAAATACACTACAAAGCTACAGTAACCAAAACAGCCTGCTATTGGTATGAAACAGACACATGGACCAATTAAACAGAATAGAGAACCTAGAAATAAGTCCATGTATTTGTAGTTGACTGATTTTTGACAAAAGGCACCAAGAACATACATCGAGAGAAGGATCCCTCTTCAACAAATGATGCTGGGAAGACTGGATATCCACATGAAGAATGAAACCATACCCCTCTCTCACCATACATATAAATCAAAGGAAAATGGATTAAATACTTAAATATAACACCACAACCTGTAAAACTACTAGAAGAAAACATTGAGAAAATACTCCAAGACATTGATGGGCAAATATTTTATAGCTAAGATTTCAAAAACACAGGCATCAAAACCAAAAGGAGACAAACTTTTAGACAAACTAAAAAGCTTCTACACAGGAAAGGAAACAATTAACAGAGTGAAAAGACAACCTGATGAATAGGAGAAAATATTTGCAAACTCTTCATCTAACAGAGTACTAATATCCAGAATATTTTAAAACTTGAATAACTTGACAGGAAAACAAAACAAACAACCCCATTACAAAGTGGGTAGGCTGGGCATGGTGGCTTATGCCTATAATTCCAGCATTTTGGGAGGCCAAGGAGGGCAGATCACTTGAGCCGGGGAGATTGAGACCAGCCTGGGCAACACAGTGAAACCCCATCTCTACAAAAAACTACAAAAATTGGCTGGGTATGATGGTGCATGCCTGTGGTCCCAGCTACTTGGGGGACTGAGGTGACAGGATTGCTTGAGCCCTGGAGGTCGAGGCTGCAGTGAGCTGAGATTGTGCCACTCCACCCTAGCCTAGACAACAGAGTGAGATCCAGTTTCCAAAAAAAAAAAAAAAAAAAAAGGCGGGGGTGGAAGCAAAGGTTATAAAGGTTACGAATAGACATTTCTCAAAATAAGATAACAATATGGAGATTTCTCAAAAACTAAAAATAGAACTTAATCATATGATCCAGAAATCCTATTTATCCAAAGGAAAGGAAATCAGTATACCAAAAGAATACCTCCATATTGTTGCAAATCATTGAATCTCATTCTTTTTTGTCTGAATAGTACTCCTTTGTGTATATGCACATTTTCCTTATCCATTCATCTGTTGATGGACGCTTAGATTGCTTCCAAATCTTAGCAATTGTAAACAGTGCTGCAACAGACATAGGAGTGCAGATATCTCTTTGATATATTGATTTCCTTTTGGGGGGTATATACCCAGCAATGGGATTGCTGAATCACATGGTAGCCCAATTTTTAGTTTTGCAGGGAACCTCCAAACTGTTCCCCATAGTGGTTGTACTAATTTACATTCTCATCAACAGTGTTCAAGTGTTCCCTTTTCTCCACATCCTCACCAGCATTTGCTATTGCCTGTCTTTTGGATATAAACCATTTAACGGGGTAATATGATACCTCATTGTATTTTTGATTTGCACTTCTTTGATGATCAATGATGCTGAGCACCTTTTCCTATGCCTATTATGTTAAGTGAAACAAGCCAGGTACAAGAAGGCAAACATCGCATACTCTCACTTATTTCTGGGATCTAAAAATCAAAACAATTGAACTCATGGACATAGAGAGTAGAAGGATGTTTATCAGAGGCTGGGAAGGGTAATGGGAGGCTGGGGAGAAGGTGGGGATGGTGAATGGGTACAAAAAAAAAAAACAGAAAAAATGAATAAGACTTCCTATTGATAGCACAATTGGGTGACTATAGTCAATAATAACTTAATTGCATATTTTTAAATAAGTTAAAAAATGTAACTGGATTGCTTTATGTAAAGAATGTAACACAAAGGATAAATGCTTGAGGGAATGGAAACCCATTCTCCTCAGTGTGCTTATTTCTCATTGCACACCTGTATCAGAACATCTCATGTACTCCATAAATATATATACCTAGCATGTCCCCACAGACATTTAAAAAAATAATTTTAAAAATTAAAAAACAAAGGAATAACTGTACCCCCATGTTTCTTGCAGCACTATTCACAATAGCCAAGATATGAAATCAACCTAAGTGTCCATCAAAGGATGAATGAATAATTAAACATGGTGTGTATACACACACACACACACACACACACACATACACACAATGGAATACTATTCAGTCCCCCCAAAAATGAAATGTTACTATTTGCAGCAACATGGATGGCCTGGATGACATTACGTTATGCAGAATAAGCCAGGCACAGAAAGACAAATATCACATGTTCTCACTCATATATGCGAGCTAAAAAAGTCATCTAATGGAGACAGAGAGTAAATGATAGTTACCAGAGGCTGAGAAGGGTGTGTGTGTGGTGGGTGGGCAGGATGAGGAGAGGTTAATAGGTCCAAACATACAGTTAAACAGAAGGAATAAGTAAGTTCTCATGTTCAATAGCACAGTAGGGTGACTATAGTTAAAAATAATATATTGTATATTTTAAAATAGCTACAAGAGAAGATTTGAAACGTTATCAATACAAAGAAATGATAAATATTTGAAGAGAAAGATATCCTAAGTACCCTGACTTGATCACTTACACTCATGCAGCGTTCCATGCTTGAGTTAAAATGTCACATGTACTCCATAAATATGTACACACATTATAGATCAGTAAAAATAATAAAACGAGAATAGTGCATTGGAAGAACAAGCTTCCAGAAAACAATAGGTAAAATTCAAATTGGAAGATCTTCTCTGAAGAAAGATTGTGACTATTTGTAAATCATAACTCTATGTCTACCTACATTAAAAGGGAGAATAGAATTATGAAAGTTTAAAAGGAAAATTTCAAATTTATATCAGAGCTTAATGATTCTTTAAAATATAATTTAATATCTTATCCACTCATCTTAGAAATAATGTACAGACTAAGGAATAAATATGTTGAAAACAAGGAAGCCCAAAGACCAATGATGTATCTGAGTCAGGGAATCCAACTCTTTTAAAAATTTTACTACATGGGTAGTTGTATATCAAATTTTTCTTTGTACCATTTTACAGTTGTCTAATAAAAAGTTTCGTCTTAGAGAAGGAATCTACAAGGCAATTCTTGACATCTTTAAAATTATGTAAAGGACGGCCAAATAGGAACAGCTCCAGTCTGCAGCTCCCAGTGTAATCAACGCAGAAGACAGGTGATTTCTGCATTTCCAACTGAGCCTCCGCTGTTGATACCCAGGCAAACAGGGTTTTCAGTGGACCTCCAGCAAACTCCAGCAGGCCTGCAGCTGAGGGACCTGACTGTTAGAAGGAAAACTAACAAACAGAAAGGAATACTATCAACATCAACAAACAGGATAACCATACCAAAACCTCATCTGTAGGTCACCAACATCAAAGACCAAAGGTAGATAAAACTGCAAAGACGGGGAGGAACCAGAGCAGCAAAGCAGAGAATTCGAAAAACCAGAGTGCCTCTCCTCCAAAGGATCGCAGCTCCCCACCAGCAACGGAACAAAGCTGGACAGAGAATGGATTTGATGAGCTGACAGAAGTAGGCTTCAGAAGGTCTGTAATAACAAACTTCTCCGAGCTAAAGAGGCATGTTCTAACCCATGGCAAGGAAGCTTAAAAACCTTGAAAAAAGGTTAGACGAATGGCGAACTAGAATAAACAGTGTCGAGAAGACCTTAAATGACCTGATGGAGCTGAAAACCATGGCACGAGAACTTTGTGATGCATGCACAAGCTTCAATAGCCAATTCAATCAAGTGGAAGAAAGGATATCAGTGATTAAAGACTTGAACAAAGACTCAAGACCCATCAGTGTGCTGAATTAAGGAGACCCATCACCTTCAGAGACACACATAGGCTTAAAATAAAGGAGTGGAGGAAGATCTAACAAGCAAATGGAATGCAAAACAACAACAACAACAACAAAAAAAAAACCGGGGTTGCAAACCTAGTCTCTGATAAAACAGACTTTAAACCAACAAAGATCAAAAGAGACAAAGAAGGCCATTACATAATGGTAAAGGGATCAATTCAACAAGAAGAGCTAACTATCCTAAATATATATGCACAAAATACAGGAGCACCCAGATTCATAAAACAAGTCTTTAGAGACCCACCAAGAGATTTAGACTCCCACACAATATTAACGGGAGACTTAACACCCCACTGTCAATATTAGACAGATCAACGAGACAGAAAGTTAACAAGGATATCCAGGACTTGAACTCAGCTCTGCACCAAGAAGACCTAATAGACATCTACAGAACTTTCCACAGCAAATCAACAGAGTATACATTCTTCTCAGCATCAGATCACACTTATTCTAAAATTGACCAAATAATTGGAAGTAAAGCACTCCTCAGCAAATGTAAAAGAACAGAAATCACAACCAACAGTCTCTCAGACCACAGCTCAATCAAATTAGAACTGAGGATTAAGAAACTCACACAAACCCACACAACTACATGGAAACTGAACAACATTCTCCCGAATGATTACTGGGTAAATAACGAAATGAAGGCAAAAATAAAGATGTTCTTTCAAACCAATGAGAAAAAAGACACAATATACCAGAATCTCTGGGACACATTTAAAGCAGTGTGCAGAGGGAAATTTATAGCACTAAATGCCCACAAGAGAAAGCAGGAAAGATCTAAAATCAACACCCTAATATCACGGTTAAAAGAACTAGAGAAGCAAGAGCAAACAAATTCAAAAGCTAGCAGAAGAAACAACCAAGATTAGAGCAGAACTGAAGGAGATAGAGACACAAAAAACCCTTTAAAAAATCAATGAATCCAGAAGTCGGTTTTTCAAAAAGATCAACAAAGTTGATAGACCGTTAGCAAAACTAATAAAGAAGAGAGAAGAATCAAATAGATGCGATAGAAAATGACAAAGGGAATATCACCACCAATCCCACAGAAATACAAACTACCATCAGAGAATACTATAAATATCTCTATGCAAATAAAATAGAAAATCCAGAAGAAATGGATAAATTCCTGGACACATACACCCTCCCAAGACTTAAACCAGGAAGAAGTTGAATCTCTGAATAAACCAATAACCGGCTCTGAAATTGAGGCAATAATTAATGGCCTACCAACCAAAAAAAAAAAAAAAAAATCCAAGAGACAGATTCACAGCCGAATTTTACCAGAGGTAAAAAGAGGGGCTGGTACCATTCCTTCTGAAACTAATCTAATCAATAGAAAAAGAAGGAATCCTCCCTAACTCATTTTATGCAGCCAACATCATCCTGATACCAAAGCCTGGCAGAGACATAACAAAAAAAAGAGAATTTTAAACCAATATCCCTGATGAATATCGACGCGAAAACCTTCAATAAAATACCGGCAAACCGAATCCAGTAGCACAACAAAAAGTCTGTCCACCACGATCAAGTTGGCTTCATCCCTGGGATGCAAGACTGGTTCAACATACTCAAATCAATAAACGTAATCCACATAAACAGAACCAATGACAAAAACCACATGATTATCTCAATAGATGCAGAAAAGGCCTTTGGCAAAATTCAACACTGCTTCATGCTAAAAACTCTCAATAAACTAGGTAATGATGGAACACATCTCAAAATAATAAGAGCTATTTATGACAAACCCATAGCCAATATCATACTGAATGGGCAAAAGCTGGAAGCATCCCCTTTGAAAACCAGCACAAGACAAGGATGCTCTCTCTCACCACTCCTATTCAACATAGTATTGGAAGTTCTGGCCAGGGCAATCAGGCAAGAGAAAGAAATAAAGGGTATTCAATTAGGAAAAGAGGAAGTCAAATTGTCCCTGTTTGCAGATGACATGATTGTATATTTAGAAAACCCCAACATCTCAGCCCCAAATCTCCTTAAACTGATAAGCAACTTCAGCAAAGTCTCAGGATACAAAATCAATGTTCAAAAACCGCAAGCATTCCTATACACAAATAACAGAAAAACAGAGACCTAAATCATGAGGGAACTCCCATTGACAATTGCTACAAAGAGAATATAATACCTACGAATCCAACTTACAAGGGATGTGAAGGACTTCTTCAAGGAGAACTATAAACCACTGCTTAATGAAATAAAAGAGGACACAAACAAATGGAAGAACATTCCATGCTCATGGATTGGAAGAATCAATATCGTGAAAATGGCCATACTGCCCAAGGTAATTTATGGATTCAATGCCTTCCCCATTAATCTACCAATGACTTT
The DNA here is from genome assembly GCF_003255815.1 of Theropithecus gelada. Taxonomy (NCBI): domain Eukaryota; kingdom Metazoa; phylum Chordata; class Mammalia; order Primates; family Cercopithecidae; genus Theropithecus; species Theropithecus gelada. The sequence continues at coordinate 97,256,862 of NC_037679.1, read as the reverse complement.
CTTCACAGAATTGGAAAAAACTACTTTAAAGTTCATATGGAACAACAACAACAACAAAAAACCCACATAGCCAAGACAATCCTAAGCAAAAAGAACAAAGCTGGAGGCATCATGCTACCTGACTTCAAACTATACTACAAGGCTACATTAACCAAAACAGCATGGTACTGGTGCCAAAACAGATATATAGACCAATGGAACAGAACAGAGGCCTCAGAAATACCACCACACATCTACAACCATCTGATCTTTGACAAACCTGACAAAAACAAGAAATGGGGAAAGGATTCCCTATTTAATAAATGATGCTAGGAAAACTGGCTAGCCATATGTAGAAAGCTGAAACTGGATCCCTTCCTTACACCTCATACAAAAATTAATTGACTTAAAGACTTAAATGTTAGACATAAAACCATAAAAACCCTAGAAGAAAACATAGGCAATACCATTCAGGACATAGGCATGGGCAAGGACTTCATGACTAAAACACCAAAAGCAATGGCAACAAAAGCCAAAATTGACAAATGGGATCTAATTAAACTAAATAGCTTCTGCACAGCAAAAGAAACTATCATCAGAGTGAACAGGCAACCTACAGAATGGGAGAAAATTTTTGCAATCTAACCATCTGACAAAGGGCTAATATCCAGAATCTACAAAGAACTTAAAGAAATTTATAAGAAAAAAACAGCCCCATCAAAAAGTGGGCAAAGGATATGGACAGACACTTCTCAAAAGAAGACATCTATGCTCATCATCACTGGTCGTCCAAGAAATGCAAATCAAAACCAGAATGAGATACCATCTCACGCCAGTTAGAATAGCAGTCATTAAAAAGTCAGGAAACAGATGCTGGAGAGGATGTGGAGAAATAGGGATGCTTTTACACTGTTGGTGGGAGTGTAAATTAGTTCAACTATTGTGGAAGACAGTGCGGCCTAAAACCAGAAATGCCATTTGACCCAGCAATCCCTTTACTGGGCATATACCCAAAGGATTATAAATCATTCTACTATAGACACATACACATGTAGGTTTATTGCAGCACTGTTCAGAATAGCAAAAGCTTGGAACCAACCCAAATGCCCATCAATGATAGACTGGATAAAGAAAATGTGGCACATATACACCATGGAATAGTATGCACTCATAAAAAAGGATGAGTTCACGTCCTTTGTAGGGACATGGATGCAGCTGGAAACCATCATTCTGAGCAAACTGTCACAAGGACAGAAAACCAAACACCGCATGTTCTCACTCATAGGTGGGAATTGAACAATAAGAACACTTGGACACAGGGTGGGGAACATCACCCACTGGGACCTGTTGGTCAGTTGGGGACTGGGGGAGGGATAGCATTAGGAGAAATACCTAATGTAAATGATGGGTTGATGGGTGCAGCAAACCAACATGGCACATGTATACCTATGTAACAAACCTGCATGTTGTGCACGTGTACCCTAGAACTTAAAGTATAATAATAAAAAAATTATATAATCCATAAGACCAGACCTCTGGATGAAGTATTTTTGTTCTAATGCTGTTGGGATGGATTGACCTTACATAAATAAGCCTTTCAGGTAACAATGAGTATTTGAGTAATCTTGGGTACCAATTTTTGAGAAATTGGGTGATTCAACATAAGGGTTTATTTATTTAAATAAATAACTGAATTCTCATTATTTTTTCCTGAACTGATTTGACTATGGATAACATCTTTTTGTAGAATTGTATTGACTAGTGGTTTGATGAAACTAACTTTGGGAAAATTTGGATAGATATTAGAAAATTAGGTTTCATTTCTTGAGAAAACAGGTTTGATCCCATAGAAAGATATTAAAAATGAATGAGAATATGAGGTATGGTTAGCTCTAAAAAAAGTGAGAAATGAGTACTCAGTCATAAATGTACTGATTAAGAAAAAAGAAGGTATGTAGAAGGTATGTTAGAGAACCCAGGCAGTTTCTTTTAAGGAAGCCCTGGTTTGGGTATCTTACCAGAACAGATCACTCCAACATCTTCACCATGACTGCAGTCATTATTTCCCCACCCACTGTTCCTGCATGACCAGAGATCTGACTCATCTCCATCACAGGAAACATCATCGAGCCAAATTTTTCCATATCCTGTAGAAGTGTTTCCCAGACCCATGCCAATGATAGAAGTTGGGCAGTCCAGCTGGCTACACACCACAGCCGCAGCAATACTGTTCCAGCCATCATCACACACTGTGCCCCACTGTTCTTGAAAGTACACCTCCAGTCTTCCCGAGCAGCGGTTGCTGCCACCCGCCAGCCTCAGGCCCCATGTTGCATTACCTGCACCAAGGACAATGAAGCAAGTAGTTAATGGGTGTGATGGTTTATTTTATATGTCAACTTGGCTGGGCTATGATACTCAGTTATTTGGGCAAACACCAGTCAAACAGACAGTGCTGTGAAGGTATTTTTTCAGATGTGATTAACCTTTAAATCAGCAGACTTTGAGTATAGCCAATTATCCTCCATAATGTGGGTGGGCCTCATCCAATCAGTTGAAGACCTTAAGAGAAAAGACTGAAGTCCCCCAAGAAAGAAGGAATTCTACTTCCACACTTTCTTGAGATTCAAGACTGCAACATCAGCTCTTCTCTGCAGTCTGCTGGCCTCCTCTTCAGATTTTGGACTTACAAGTCCCCACAATTGCTTATAAAATTGATGAACCAATTCCTTAAAATAAATCTCTGTCTTTCTCTCGCCTTCCCTCTCTCTACATACATACATATGCACGCGTGCGTGCACACACGCACGCGCGTGTGCGCACACACACACACGCACACACACACAGAGAAGAAAGGCTCACATTCCATTGCCTTTGTTTTCCTGGAGAACCCTGAATAATGCAGATTTTGGTACTAATAGTGGTTCTAGAGGAACAAAATCTTAAGGATGAGTTTTATGAATTGATGCTATAATTCATAAATTGATTCTGGAATTGGTTCTCTAACCTGACAAAAATTTAATGACATGAATGATTCTATATCCAGTAGTAAAGAGGGCACTGAAATCCATGGCATGATGTGGCAATAGATATATACAAAATCTCATCATTAGATATTCCTAATCAAATACTCATAGGAGGTAAAGTTCTGAATGAACATGTATTTGTTAACCTGGGACATTTCTGTCAAACTTACAAGTATAATGAGATTGGCTGGCTACTCCCCATTGCACTGGACAAAGTGGGGAAAGAAAAGAATGAACTTAGAGATTCAAATTCCCACCTGAACCTGCAAGTTTTTATGTCTTCCTGGAAAGAAACTCATGTCTCTTATAGCCACAGAACTGAGATTACTGAAAACCTTCACCTGGTAAGGTACTGAATTCTCAACCTCACAAGATGTCTACTGTCTAAGTGAGGGATTTAATTGGGATGGAACGGAATTCTGAACATTGGGATGGGGTAATATGGGGAGACCTGATAAGGTTGGGAACATTGAAACCCTAAATTCTACTGTTTCTCCTTTAACAGTAGAGACAACCATCCACCTCTGTATGAGAATATTAATTCTACTTTGCTTGAAGAAATTGAATCTCTCCTGAGATAATTGCCTTGAAAGGCACTCCTGATTCTCCTCAGCACCCATTCCATCAGCTCTCTTTACATCTAGACTCAAGTCCCAGCAAGCTCCAAAACATGAGGTACAAAGTGTCTAATGTGGAAGTGCACACAAACAACCATGATTTTTCCAATTTACACAGACAGGTATCAGAATATATGTGAGAATGAATATTAAGGATCTGAGATAATGCTGGAAGGAACATAAAGTTGGATCAGGGTGAATTTACTGATATGAGCCCTAAGCAGAGATTCTAGATTTAATGATGCAGCTAAGGGTTAGAAAGGCTCTAATAGTTTGTTGGACTGGTTGGGTGAAACATGTACCCAAAGGTGGCCTACGCTTAATGAAGTTGAAAGGCCAGACTGCTTCTGTATTTGATAGGGGAAGGGATCAAAAGGGTCATGGTCAGGGTTGTCTACTAATTTCTTACTTTACCTGTATAAGCGGAAGAGTTCCAGGTAAAGTGAACTGAAGTCTAACTTAAAGACAAGAGTCATGACCCCTCAATCAATTCCCAGATGTGAGCCAGTTTATAGACCCAGAAGCCCCTCCTATGAGGAATACTATTTCTCTTGTCAGGAAATAATAAACAAGAACAAGTCTTACCTGAGCAGGTTACAATCACATCCTCTCTGTGTACACAATTATGCTTTCCCCATCCATTATGTTTACAGTCCCAGATATCTGACTCATTTCCAATGCAAGAAACATCATCCAGCCAAATAGGTCCTGATGCTTCTTTAAAATAGGTTATACCAAACATACGGATAGGCTTTCCACATCCCAGTCGTTTACACACAACAGCTGCATTCCTCGTACTCCATCTGTCATGACACACAGTCCCCCACTGTCCTTGGTATTTCACCTCCAATCTCCCATAACAGGGGCTATCAGCCCCGGCAAGTCTTAGGTCCAGATCTGCCTTATCTGCAAGCAAGACAAAATCACATATTTGAGATCAAATGAGAGGGTCTTTTCAGAAGACTGAAAAGACTCTCTAAATTCACCACTATAAGGCTTTCCCTAATAGGTGACATATTAGGCATACTTTTGGATGAAAAGTTTGGTTTTCTTTCTTTTGACAATTTTTTATTCAATTTTTGGAGAGAATGTGTCTCTAAAGCATGAAACAACAAAAGCAAATTTACTGAAGTAAAGCCTGGGGAATGTTATAAAGCCTCCAAGAATGATGGGTTTGGATAAGATGAGCAACGTGGAAGCATGCAGAGAAGTTCTTTGAGGTATGGATACAATTCAGGAGATAACTCTGGCAGGTTTCTGCAGTGGAGTCCAGCATCAGCACCAAAGTTCATTCCCTCATAGTCTTCATTTTAGTTTGCCTGCCATGTTTTATAAGATAAAGGGAGGCATATGTACATGAAACTGCCCTTTCATAAAATAAATTCCTTTTTAATTCTTAATTTTTCCAGTGTTCAGAGCACTTGATAAATTTTGAGAAAATCCTTGCTTCCTTCCTTCCTCCCTCCCTCCTTTCTTTTCTTCTTTCTTTTCTTTCTTTTTCTCTTTCTTTCTTTTCTTTCTTTCTTTCTTTCCTTCTTTCCTTTCCTTTCTTTCTTTCCTTTCCTTTCTTTCTTTCTCTTCCTTTCTTCCTCTTCTTTCTTCCTTTTTCTGTCTTTCATTCTTTCTCTCTCTTCAGTTCTTTCTTCTTTCTTCCTTTCTTCTTTCCTTCTTTCTTTCTCTTTCTTTCTCTCTCCTCTTTCTCCTCTCTCTCTTTTTCTTTCTTCTCTCTCTTCTTTCATTCTCTCTCCTTTCTCTCTCTTTCTCTTTCTTTCTGACTTGTTTCTCTTTTCTTTCCGTCCTTGCTCCCCTCCCCCTCCCTCCTCCTCCTCTTTCTTTCTCTCTCTCTCTTTCTTTCTTTCTTTCTTTCTTCTTTCTTTTTCTTCTTTCTTTCTTCTTTCTTTTTTCTTCCTTTCTTCCTTCCTTTCTTCCTCTCTTTCTCTCTCTCTTTCTTTCCAGGGCCTCGCTCTGTCACCCAGGCTAGAGTGCTGTGGCACAATCTTGGTTCACTACAACCTCTGCCTTCAGGGTTTAATCCTCCCACCTCAGCCTCCCAAGTAGCTGGGATTACACGCGCACACCACCACAGCCAGCTATTTTTTGTGTTTTAGTAGAGACAGGGTTTCACCATATTGCCCAGGCTGGTCTAGAACTCCTGACCTCCTTTCAGCCTCCCAAAGTGCCAGGGTTACAGGCATGAGCCACCGTGCCCAGCCGAGAAATATTTTGCTATGCAGGTACTACTGTGATATAGGAAAGGTATAATATTTTATAATGGGTCACTTTAAAAATTCTAAAAGCCTTCCAATTTCCTTACTTGCTATCCAGTACAACAACTCTTCCATGTGTCTATAATAATCTTACATTCTATTCAACCTAGTATGTGTGTGTGTGTATTTTAAAACATAATATTTAATAATTGCATATGATACCATCATATGGAGATATAGAGATTCTGTAAGTTATTTAATCAAGACACAATTCTTGGTTACTTATGTTATGGTTAATTTTTCATTTTCACAAATTACGCTGCCATGGACATCCTTACACATAAAGTTTTGAGTATGTCACCAAGTACTTCCATGATATAATGGAAACCAATGTATTCAGTGTAGGTTAAATGTATGGGTGTATGAACAGATATATGATGTATGTATATATAATATATATCATTTCCAGATATACTAAATAAAAATTCATAGAAACAAAGCAAAGAAAAAATTTAAATTCCTGATGCAAATAAATATACAAATGAAGTAGTGTATCCTATTCTAGTATAGGGTAACTGGATAGTATAATGATATAATTTCTGCACAAATCAAACCAATTTATATTTATATGGTATTTTAAGAGACTGGGCTTTTCTACATTGCCCAGGATAGAGTGGAGTGGCTATGTACAGGTGCAATCATAGCACCTTACAGTCTCTATCTCCTGGGCTCAAGTGATATTCCTGCCTCAGCCTCCTGAGTTGCTGGGACAACAGGCATGTGCCACCATGCCCAACCAATTCATAGGTTTAATATTACCTTAAAAACAATTCTAATTTTAATCCATATTTAGAAGAATAAGAAGAAAAAAGTAGCAAGGAATTTTATGAAAAATAAGAATACTTAGGGAATATATATCTCAGTACATATTAGCCTATAGAAAGCTACGATAGTTAAATGTGTTAAAGTTAGTTAAAGTAGTTAAAGTAAAATGTGATGGTTCTAGAAATAGAAGAGGGGGACTACGTATTTTATAAAGGGACTCTGTAAAATACACAGAGTTCTTACACATTATGAAGACAAAGACCTCACACAACTGAAAAATGGCCAAAGAACCAGAAATGCTAACACATGAACAAATACAAATAAGTTGCTAATAAAGAATTGGGAAAAAGCTCTCATTTGTTATGAAGGAAGTAAGATTTTTGAGCATTGACTTTGGAGCTAAAACAGTCCATATTTGAACTCCAGCTTCACTACTGCCCCGATAGCTGAGTGACCTGGGCGAGTTACTTTCTCTCAGTATCTCTATTTCCTCACTGTAAAATAGAAATTAGAATAGTAACCCCCTTCCTGGGATTCCATGAGGATTCCACGAACGCATATATGTAAACTAATAGAACACTGCCTGGAACACTATAAATATTCAATAACTGTTCATTAATATTATTATATTTTTAAAATCAGATTAACAGTTATTCTAAAATATGAAAACATTCAGTGTTAATATGATACAGTGGAATAATAGGGAACTGAAATCGAATAGAAGAAAAAAACACAATTTATAGACAATAATTTGTTAATATATATCCAAGACTTAAAAAAAAAGATGCATATGGTTTTACATGACAATTTCATTTTTAAGTATTTGGCAAATTATATAATCAAGTGTGAAAAATTTATTTCTCAGTATATCAAATAAAATCGTATTTTTAACAATAAAAATTTGAAAACCTTTTAACTTAACATGATGAGATAGTTAAATAAATTATAGTACATTTATGCAATATAGTAAGTAGCCTTTAACATTAAGATAGATTAGTAATGGCCATGTGGAATATGTCTGTGGTATATTGTTCAGCACAAAGGGTACACACACACACACGATCCAGAAATATAAACAACAACAACAAAAAAACAAAAGAATGAATGGCAGCGTTGCATGTGGATTTAAAAAATTCTTTTAATTTTTTTGTATTTTGACCTTTTCACTGGGTTTATAATTTGAAAAAGTAGTTTCCAAAAAGCAAAAGCAATTTTTATAATGTTTTATATCAATCTATGAGAAAGAGAAAACTAAAATAAAATTGATGTGTACAAAAGAATTGATAGTTAACTTTGCCTACCAGATTAATCACATTAAATGTGAACAGAATAGATAGATAAATAGATTCATAAACCAAACTCCACTCTGCAATTTCTGGATACCATTATATATTATACTAATCTGACATTCTTGAATATAAGGTGTATGTAAGGTGTACATTCAAGAATGTCAGGTTAGTATAATATTAACAGTGAAAAATTATCAACAGCCTAAACACCAAGAAAAGAGCTCAGGTTAAATTTACTGTACTCATATGATAGAATAACATATTTTAATTTTAATTTTTAAGAAATTAGTTTTGGCCGGGCGCGGTGGTTCAAGCCTGTAATCCCAGCACTTTGGGAGGCCGAGACGGGCGGATCATGAGGTCAGGAGATCGAGACCATCCTGGCTAATACGGTGAAACCCCGTCTCTACTAAAAAATACAAAAAACTAGCTGGGCGAGGTGGCGGGCGCCTGTAGTCCCAGCTACTTGGGAGGCTGAGGCAGGAGAATGGTGTGAACCCAGGAGGCGGAGCTTGCAGTGCGCTGAGATCCGGCCACTGCACTCCAGCCCGGGCACAGAGCAAGACTCAGTCTCAAAAAAAAAAAAAAAACAAACAAACAAAAAAAAAGAAATTAGTTTAAGAGTGTGGGAAAATGCAAATGTTATAGCAAGTGAGAGACAAGATACAAAATAAGGGGTTGCATTATCTATATTTCTATCCTTCCATCCACATACAAGGGGTGTGTGTGTGTGTGTTTCATTTACAAGAACATCATTCTTCATTTATCCTATATCTATCATCTATCAGGCTTTTAGGATATCAATAAATAACAGGACTATCTAGGTATACTCTCATGTAAATAGCATCATTGGAAATGGTTATGTAGGCTCACAATACTCCCCTGACACCTGTGCCCCCTCCCACTCAGGACTCTCTAGATATTCCTTTTTTTTCCCTTCATAAAGTGCCACAGAGAATAATGATGACTGGATTTTATTTATTTATTTCATTTTTTTTTTTTACAAGATGAGATCTGACTCTGTTGCCCCAGCTGGAGTGCAGTGACCCAATCATGGCTCACTGCAGCCTTGAATTTCTGGGATCAAGCAATCCTCCTGCCTTAGCCTACTGAGTAGCTAGGACCACAGGCATGTGCCACCACACCCAGATAATTTTTAAATTTTTTGCAGAGGGAGTCTTGCTATATTACCCAAGTTGATTGTGAATCTTGGCCTCAAGTGATCTTCCTGTGTTACAGGTATGAGCCGCTGTACCTAGCTTTGTTTTTTAAATATCTAACCTGTTTTTTTCTGTTTAGAAGGTCTTGGAAATGTTTTATACTTAAAATAATTCATAAGTATTATACACACAGATTTTCTTTGTTTTCAATTCTACTAATGATATTCTAGATTCTTACAGAATTACACATCATATCAACATATGTATATAAATATATCTATATCAGCTATTTGGATTTGTATATATTCCTAATTCTCTATAATAAGCCTTAATTTATAATCAGAAATAAACAATGTATATTATTAAATAAAAAAAAAAAGCAGCAGAAAAACTGTTAAGAAAACTGTAAACTAGTACAACTCATTAGTTTAATATGAAGAGAGTTTTCCCAGTTATTTTAGAGATACAGATTATACTGATGCAGTGGTACCAGCTGTATCTGATTTCAGGAGAGACTGCTAGTGAGGAGAAACTCTTTTTACAATGTGCATTTGAAAAGTTATTTGTGCTGCTTAAGAGTACTTTGCGGTTTTTTTAAGGACCAAAAAACCTTTTTATCAAGCTACTAAGTGCTTCTAACCTCCCAACAAATTATTTCTAAAAATTCAAATGTGCACTCTCTCATGATCTTTGAACCTTACCAGAACAAATTACTCCAGCATCTGATCTTCGGAAGCATGTTCGCTTTGCTTTTCCATCATATATGCAGTCCCAGAGAGATGACTCATTCCCAGTGCAAGATATGCTGTTTATCCAAATGTCTCTAGCTTCATTACTAGGTTTAGCACGACGACTGCCAAAGACACTAAACGGACATCCTAGCTGCTTACAAACCACAAGAGCTTGTTCATTCTTCCAGTTCTGGTCACATATTGTCCACCACTGTTCATGGATTCTCACCTCTACTCTCCCTGAACAATTGTCACTTCCATCTGCTAGTCGTAGTTCCAAATCTGCTCCATCTAGGATGAAGTCACAGAGAAACGTCTGAATTGGATTTGGGACAATATCATCAGCATCCCTCTCCTCCAACCTCCCCATGTGAAGATTAGATGTATCCTTCACATACTGAGAAAAGTAAAGACTGGAAATGCATTTTGTTTCAAAATTTCAACAAGAAGACTTCAATGCTAAAGTACTTGTCGGTCTTTATGACAACAATCTTCTTTTAAATATGAACATTGAAATTAGAATCCTAAGAACCTTGCTTTAGCTTTGCTAACATTTAAGAAACTAAACATTACAATAAAAAGCCTTAGAATCCTATATGCCATTAATTACATTAATTTTCAAAATATTAGAGTGATTATTTTTAACACCATAAAATAAAATAAAGCGTTGGGAAATACTTGCCTTTCAGTAACTTCAGAAAGAAAAGGGACAAAAAGAATGTGCAATTAGGAAAAAATCTCTCTTGGATTTAAATAGAAACATGTTCTTTCTCGTACTGTTTTCTATGGAGAAGCAAGCCTTTGCTTATTAAACATATTTGCCGTAGGAAATGAAATTTGTTCAGTGGTAATTTTTGAAGGAACTGTGTGTTTTCGCTCTGTCAGCATGTACATCACGTGACTTCTTTGTGTCCCTGTGACTCTGCTTTTTCATGCATACAAATAAATATATTAAATAACCCCAAGAAAGTAAAAATGTGGAGAATTTTTCTTGAAATAATTGAGGAAAGAAGATATAATTTCTATGCCTCATCTCCTCCCATTAGTCAAGCTTTTCATACATCATTACAAAAGTGTAATTTGCTATCTAGTGAGAAATCTGGTTCACATTGAATAGGTTAGTCTCGGGAGATTTGGGGGTTTATTTTCCTATAAATAATGTGGGTCATAATGATGATAATAATTATGCCTAAACCTATGGAGAACTTCTTGGTTGCCTGGCACATTTTAGGTATTTTCCCTGCACTATTTTATTTAATGCTGTTATCCTAGTCATGATATAAGAAATCTGCAACTTGGAGACTGATTTATACAGGGTTGCATAATTATCAAGTGACAGATTTTAAACTGTGAAACTGTGAACTGTTTTTGTTTGGTGAAAAAAAAAAAAATCCTTTGACTACAGGGCTGCAGAGAAGGCCAATGTGTCTAACTACCCATTTTCCTGTGGGTTGGCCACATACACATCTATTTTCAGTGTTGGGATTGTTTTCCCACCTTGTTTTCACATCTGCATCATTCTTCCTGGCCCTTCCTTACTCTTCCAGAGGCACATCGTTCCGGAAGTTCCAGAGTTTGAATAGCAACTGGTCTTACAGTTAGGGATGTTATATCAAGTCAGAAGCACACTGTTATGAATTCACTTCATTGTAAGAAAATGTATCAAAATGATTAAGATTCTCTCTCTCTTCCTGTTTCCTCCCCCTCTCCTCTCATCTCTCTCATCTTCTCATGTCTCCCTCTTTTCTCTACCTCCCTTTTCTGTGGAGGAAAATTTTTCTTGTAAAATGATGGATTGATCACATATACTGTGGGAAACTCTTTTGAATGGTGAAAGTGGTTGTTCTCCAGATAAAACTTGCAAGCAAACTAGTATAAACAGAAAGAAAAGGATTAAAAGATGTTCTGAATATATTATCCTTCCCAAAAGTCCTATGAGGATGGCATAAATCCTGTGGCTAAGGTACAGCTAAACCCATAAACCTCTGTCTACATATGTTTTTCTATGTATATCGTTCCCTGCTGCATACTCTAGACTTAAGCAAAACTCTTCTTAAAAGAGGCGACCTGATCTCAAATTCTATAGGAAATAAGATTAAGGCATCCTGTGTAAGGCTGGTAGAATAAGGTCAGTAATAATTTACTAAAGAAGCCTCTTCCATCAAGACAAATTGACTCTCAGAGGAAAATACTTGGCTCTACATCTAGGGATTCTCCTTTCATAAGAATATTAGAAGGTGTGGATTTAATCTTATTAAGACAGTGAACACGTTTAATTACATCTTTGAACATAAAATACTACTGTGAGAGAAATATGAGCGATATTTTAACCCCTGATATACAAAACTATAAATAAACAGTGAGGGGTAACTTGCTTGTAGTTGAAAGTTGCAAACTAGAAAACAAATGGCTGCAGACAAAAATTCTACTAGTATAAGGTACAAAGTAATTAGCAAAGTCATAAAGTTTTAGATAGGTACTCTTTGGAAATAGTTTATTTTAATGAGAGGAAGTGCTAAAACAAACTCAATGATAACATAGAAAAATATAGTTGTATCTATGAATATGCAAAGTGATTACACATTTAAAAATTATACTGAATATTAATATAAGCCATACACTTGTATAGATTAATAGCAATTTTGACTAGATTGGATATTTTGTTGCACCAATTAGAATTAAGTAAAATGGTGTGCTGGGGGTGGGTAAAAACCTTATTCCCATGAGGCTTACAATGTAATATGCTGCATAAAACGCAGGCATGTTCCCTGAGGAAGAATTGAAAGTGTCAATTCTTACACATCACAATTGGTTGTAACTTCTTCAGGGTTTGGTCCTAGTTCTCCAAAAAAGGAATTTTATCTGATGTAATCATGTGGATGTAAGTCTTACCTGAGCAGATCACAGACACATCGTTCTGATGAATACAGTCCATATTTATGGTTGCAGAATGTCTGCAGTCCCAAAGAAAAGACTCATTACCGGAGCAGGAGACACCATCAAGCCATACAACATCAGATCCTGACTGCAAATGAGGCAAGCCAGCGAAGTGAAGTGCAGTTCCGCATCCCAACTGCTTGCATACGACATCGGCTGCAGCATTGTTCCACTTATGGTGGCATATGGTCCCCCACCTTTCTTGGATTTTCAGCTCTACTCTCCCCACACAGCGGTTAGTTCCACCTACAAGCCTTAGTTCAAGATCACTACTATCTGAAACAGAGATATAAACACAAAGCCCAGGTGAAGTTTTGATCAGAAACTTCAGATTCCAGATCCTGCTATCCAAATTGAGATTCAATGAATGCCTAACTCTTGCTTTTTAAAATTCTTGTACACGTACAAGATTAATATAATAGAATCTATCCCAGGAAAGGATCATGCTATGATGTTGACAATCCACCAGAATCTCTGGCATTTGGGGAATAAAGCACAACAGAGAGTAGAAATGCCCTTTCTGATTGTGAGTTAAGAATAAATCTATCAAAGGTCAAGAATGCATGTAAATTTGTTGTCAAAACATGAGCCTTGCTGGCTCTCAGTCTAGCCAGCAACCATTTTAGAACTTATAACTGTGTATAAGCAGTGGCAATAAGATATCATTGTCATCACTGTCATCATTCTCTTATTCCTACTTCAAAAATTTTTCTTCCTTTAAATGAACATTTAACTCCAACTTCTTGCAATATAACTTCTAATTATTCATCTTACTGGAATTTGCTCTTGAATGAAATGGAACAAATGAAACAAATGAAAAATAAAACTTCCAAAGGTGAAAGCAAGTGTGGCCAGCCATAAATTATGGACTTGTCATATTATTAAAATACTCTGTTGATTTAATTCAAATTATCAGCCTTTCCTTATTACCTTATTTCTTTATATCACTTAGCAAAATTGACCACTACATATATATATATCATGCGTAGTGGTCAATTTTACTAAGTGATATAAAGAAAAAAGGAAATAAGGAAAGGCTGAGAATTTGGATATTTTATATACGTATGTATATATATAGTGATCAATTTTGCTAAGTGATATAAGGAAATAAGGAAAGATTGAGAATTTGGATATATACACACACACACACACACATCCATACACACACACACACACACACACAAAATCATCTCACCATATCCACGGGGGTGTGGTTCCAGGACTCCTATGGATACTAAAATCTGCAGATACTCAAGTTCCTTAGTTGGCCTTCTGTGTCTGCTGGTTTCACACCCACGGATTCAACTAAATGCAAAGTTTCCATCAGCGGTTGATTGACTCCATGGATATGAAACCCACAGATTCTAAAGGCCAACTGTGTGTGTACATACATATTTTTTACACTTAGCAAAATATATTATATAATATAAATATAATATATAATATAAAATATATTTTATATTATATATTATATTTGCCTAGGTCTTCCAAGAATCCAAGAATACATTGTCTGTCTGTCTGTCTCCCTCTCTCTCCAATTGCTTGTTTTGTCCCCATATCTGTCAGTTAAATGAATGAGTCTTTTTTACAGATTATTTACCTTTATTTAATAAATTAACATACAGTAAAATTGACTGGTTTTGTGTACATTTGTGTGTGTATAGTTCTCTAAGTTGTAATACAGGCATTAATTTGTGTAACTATTACCACAGTAAGAATATAGAACTTTGTTACCCCATTCATTCATTGAAAGACAGTTAGTTACAGTGTATTATTGTTTTAATATATTGCTAGGTTCAAGAAACAGAATGTTATACTAGCAATATTTTAAAACTATTTCTTTTTTTTATTTTTGTTGATATATATCAGTTGTATNAATATAATATATAATATAAAATATATTTTATATTATATATTATATTTGCCTAGGTCTTCCAAGAATCCAAGAATACATTGTCTGTCTGTCTGTCTCCCTCTCTCTCCAATTGCTTGTTTTGTCCCCATATCTGTCAGTTAAATGAATGAGTCTTTTTTACAGATTATTTACCTTTATTTAATAAATTAACATACAGTAAAATTGACTGGTTTTGTGTACATTTGTGTGTGTATAGTTCTCTAAGTTGTAATACAGGCATTAATTTGTGTAACTATTACCACAGTAAGAATATAGAACTTTGTTACCCCATTCATTCATTGAAAGACAGTTAGTTACAGTGTATTATTGTTTTAATATATTGCTAGGTTCAAGAAACAGAATGTTATACTAGCAATATTTTAAAACTATTTCTTTTTTTTATTTTTGTTGATATATATCAGTTGTATGTATTTTGGGGATACATGTGATATTCTGATACCTATATACAGTATGAAATATTCAAATTAGAGTAATTTGGATATCTGTCACCTCAAAATTTTGTCTTTTATTCGTGGCGAGAACATTCCAAATCTTCTCTTCTAACTATTTAGATGTTTTTTTCTTAATCTAATTATTGATTAAGGAAATAGATTCCCAGAAATAATGTGGAACCTTGGATCTAGGCATACTCAAAGTGATTCACAATTGGGCATGCCAGCTCTTTGAGTCAAAACAGTGCCTCTGCTTTTGTTATTTTGATGGGCTGGTTTGTTTTTTCCTGTAGATTTGCTTAAGTTCCTTGTAGATTCTGGATATTAGCCCTTTGTCAGATGGACAGATTGCAAAAATTTTCTCTCATCTGTTCACTCTGACAATAGTTTCTTTTGCTGTGCAGAAGTTCCTTAGTTTAATTAGATCCCATATGTCAATTTTGGCTTTTGTTGCCATTGCTTTTGGTGTTTTAGTTATGAAGTCTTTGCCTATGCCTTTGTCCTGAATGGTATTGCCTAGAAATATCTAGAAAACCTAGAATAGGTTTTCTTCCAGGGTTTTTATGGTTTTTAGGTCTTACATTTAAGTCTTTAATCCATCTTGAGTTAATTTTTGTATAAGGCGTATGGAAGGGTTCCAGTTTCATTTTTCTGCATATGGCTATCCAGTTTCCTGATACCATTTATTAAATAAGGAATCCTTTCCCCATTGCTTGTTTTTGTCAGGTTTGTCAAGGATCAGATGGTTGTAGGTGTGTAGCATTATTTCTGAGGCCTCTGTTCTGTTCCATTGGTCTATATATCTGTTTTGGTATCAGTAACATGCTGTTTAGTTACTGTAGCCTTGAGGTACAGTTTGAAGTCAGATAGCATGATGCCTCCAGCTTTGTTCTTTTTACTTAGGATTGTCTTGGCCAAACAGGCTCTTTTTTGGTTCCATATGCAATTTAACGTAGTTTTTTCTAGCACTGTGAAGAAAATCAATGGTAGCTTGACGGGGATAGCATTGAATCTGTAAATTACTTTAGGCAGTATGGCCTAAAGTAATTTTCATGATATTTTCATGATATTGATCCTATTTATGAGCATGGAATGTTTTTCTATGTTTGTGTCCTCTCTTATTTCCTTGAGCAGTGGTTTGTAATTCTCCTTGAAGAGGTCCTTCACATCCTTTGTAAGTTGTATTCCTAGGTATTTTATTCTCTTAGTAGCAATTGTCAATGGGAGTTCACTCATGATTTGGCTCTCTGTTTGTCTATTATTGTGTATAGGAATGCTTGTGATTTTTGCACATTGATTTCATATCCTGAGACTTTGCCGAATTTGCTCATGAGCTTAAGGAGATTTTGAGCTGAGACGATGGGGTTTTCTAAATATACAATCATGTTATCTGTAAACAGAGACTATTTGACTTCCTCTCCTTCTATTTGAATACCCTTTATTTCTTTCTCTTGCCTGATTGCCCTGGCCAGAACTTCCAATACTATGTTGAATAGGAGTGGTGAGAGAGGGCATCTTTGTCTTGTGCTGGTTTTCAAAGGGGATGCTTCCAGCTTTTGCCCATTCAGTATGATATTGGCTATGGGTTTGTCATAAATATCTCTTATTATTTTGAGATACATTCCATCAATACCTAGCTTATTGAGAGTTTTTACCATGATGGGGTGTTGAATTTTATTGAAGGCCTTTTCTGCATCTATTGAGATAATCATGTGGTTTTTGTCATTGGTTCTGTTTATGTGAAGGATTATATTTACTGATTTGCATGTATTGAATCAGCCTTGCATCCCAGAGATGAAGATGACTTGATCATGGTGGATAAGCTTTTTGATGTGCTGCTGGATTCGGTTTGCCAGTATTTTATTGAGGATTTTCACATCAATGTTCATCAGGGATATTGGCCTGCAGTTTTTTGTTGTTGTTATTGTGTCTCAAAACAGTGTAAAATAATTAACAAAATGGCATCAACAGGTTCTTACCTATCAATAATTGCTTTAAATGTAAATTGATTAAATTCTCTAATGAAAAAACAGAGTGGAGAGGTTAGAAAATGGCAAACAAGCAGCAGAACAAATGGACTTAACGCATTTTTACAGAAAATTTTACCCAACAGCTGCAGAATATGCATTCTATTCATCAGCACATGGAATATTCTCTAAAATAGACCATATGATAGGCCACAAAACAAGTCTCCACACATTTAAGAAAATCAAAATTATATCAAGTACACTCTCATACCACAGTGGAAGAAAATTGGAAATCAGCCCCAAAAGAAATCCTCAAAACAATGCAAATACATGGAAATTACATAATCTGCTCCTAAATGAGCACTGGGTCAACAATGAAATCAAGATGGAAATTTAAAAATTCTTTGAACTGAATGGTAATAGTCACACAACCTATCAAAACCTCTGGAATACAACAAAGGTGGTGCTAAGAGGAAAGTTCATAGCCTGAAATGCCTACATCAGAAAGTCTGAAATAGATATTTTTAAAATTATTATTATTATACTTTAAGTTCTAGGGTACATGTGCACAATGTGCAGGTTTGTTACATATGTATACATGTGCCATGTTGGTGCGCTGTACCCATTAACTCATCATTTACATTAGGTATATCTCCTAATGCTATCCCTCCCCTCTCCGCCCTCCCCACAATAGGCCCCGGTGTGGGATGTTCCCCTTCCTGTGTCCAAGTGATCTCATTGTTCAATTCCCACCTATGAGTGAGAACATGTGGTGTTTGGTTTTCTGTTCTTGTGATAGTTTGCTGAGAATGATGGTTTCCAGCTGCATCCATGTCCCTATAAAGGACACGAACTCATCCTTTTTTATGGCTGCATAGTATTCCATGGTGTATATGTGCCACATTTTCTTAATCCAGTCTGTCACTGATGGGTTTCTACCCAGAGGAAAAGAAGTCATTATCTGAAAAAGGTATTTGCACATGCATGTTTATAGCAGCACAATCTGCAATTGTACAAACATGGCAACAACCCAAATGCCCATCAATCAATGAGTGGGTATATATATATATATATATCACAATTTATATCTATATCTATATCTATGTATACACCATGGAATACTACTCAGCCATAAAATGGAATGAAATAATGGCATTCACAGCAACCTGGATGGAATTGCAGACCATTATTCTAAGTGAAGTAACTCAGGAATGGAAAACCAAACATGGTATGTTCTCACTCATAAGTGGGAACTAAGCTATGAAGATGCAAAGGTATAAGAATGATATAATGGAGAATAGAGCAGCAGATCCTGACAAGGAGGATTCAACCACTACAGCGCTTGAGCTATGTGCTAAGGAAAAAACTGCCTTCTCTAGGGGGTCCCTGAACTCCATGACTTCTGACTGGGAGAGAACTCCCAACAGGGGTTGACAGACCCCTCGTACAAGAGAGCTCTGGCTGGCATCAGGCCAGTGCCCTCTGGGACAAAGCTTCTAGAGGAAAGAGCAGGCAGCAATATTTGCTGTCCTGCACCCTCTGCTGGTGATAACCAGGCAAATAGGGTCTGGAGTAGAGCCCAAGCAAACTGCAGCAGACCTGGAGAAAAGGGGCATGACTGCTAGAAGAAAAAACTAACAAACAAAAAGCAATAACATCAACATCAATGAAAGAACGTCCACACAGAAACCCCATCCAAAGGTCTTCAGTCACAAAGATCTAAGGTAGATTAACCCATGAAGATGAGGAAAAACCAGTGCATAAATGCTGAAAATTCCCAAAACCAGAATACCTCTTCTCCTCCAAATGATCGCAACTCCTCTCCAGCAAGGGCACAAATGAGTTTGTATATATGTATTATACACACATGTATATAAACGTATATACATACATAGAATGAGTTTGATGAACTGACAGAAGGAGGCTTCAGAAGGTGGACAATAAACTCCTCTGAGCTAAAGGAGCGTGTGTTCTAACCTAATTCAAGGAAGCTAAGAACCTTGAAAAAAGGTTAAAGAACTACTAACTAGAATAACCAGTTTAGAGAAAAACATAAATGACCTGATGGAGCTGAAAAATACAGCACAAGAACTTCGTGAAGCAAACACAAGTATCAATAGTCAACTTGATCAAGCAGAAGAGAGGATATCAGAGATTGAAGATCAGCTTAATGAAATAAAGCATGAAGACGAGATTAGAGAAAAAATATTGAAAAGGAAAGAACAAAGCCTCAAAGAAATGTGGAACTATGTGAAAAGACCAAACCTATGATTGATTAGTGTACCTGAAAGTGATGAAGAGAAAGGAACCAAGTTGGAAAACACTTTTTGGGATATTACCCCGAAGAATGTCCCCAACCTAGCAAGACAGGCTGAAATTCAAATTCAGAAAATACAGAGAACACCACAAAGATACACCTTAAGAAGAGCAACCCCAAGACACACAATCGTCAGATTCCAAAGGTTGAAACTAATGAAAAACTGTTAAGGGCAGCCAGAGAGAAAGGTCGGGTTACCCAAAAAGGGAAGTCCATCAGACTAACAGCAGATCTCTCTGCAGAAACCCTACAAGCCCAAAGAGATTGGGGGCTAATATGCAACATTCTTAAAGAAAAGAATTTTCAATGCAGAATTTCATATTCAGCAAAACTAAGTTTCATAGATGAAAGAGAAACAAAATCCTTTACAGACAAGCACCAGACCTGCCTTACAAGAGCTCCTGAAGGAAGCACTAAATATGGAAAGGAAAACTCAGTACCAGCCACTGCAAAAACAGACAAAAATATAAAGACCAATGACACTATGAAGAAACTGCATCAACTAATGTGCAAAATAACCAGCTAGCATCATGATGACAGGATCAAATTCACACATAACAATATTAACCTTAAATGTAAATGGGCTAAACGCCCCAATTAACAGACACAGGCTGGCAAATTGGATAACGAGTCAAGACCCATTGGTGTGCTATATTCAAGAGACAAATCTCATGTGCAAAGACATACATCAGCTCAAAATAAAGGGATGGAGAAATATTTACCAAGCAAATGGAAAGCAAAAAAAAAAAAGCAGGGGTTGCAATGCTAGTCTCTGATAGGAAGACTTTAAACCAACAAAGATCAAAAAAGACAAAGAAAGGCATTACATAATGGTAAAGGGAATAATGCAACAAGCAGAACTATCATACATATATGAATATATATAAAAATATACACATATATACATATGTACATATACACATATATGTGTATATATAAGATCCAAATAAGCTGAATTAGAAACAAAATATGCTATATACATACATGTTTATACATATATTCATATACATATATACATACATATGTATATCCATATGTATATCCATATACATATGTATGTATATACATGTAGATATTTGTATATACATATGTGTATACATATATGTTATGGACATGCATATATGTGTATTATACACACGTATAATACATGTGTACATGTATAATACATGCATACATATACATATACATGTATGTATATACTTGTGTAATACATATATGTAAACATATATACGTATATATGCATGCATGTATATATGTATATGTGTATATGTACATGCATGTATGGATATATGTATGTTATTATATACATGCATGTATGTATATGTGTATGTATATATGTATACGTGTATACATATACATGTGTATAATACATATATTTATATATACGTATATATGTATGTGCATGTATGTATATGTATATATTCATATACATATATACATGTATATATTTATATATACATATATATGTGTGTGTATATATATACACAGGTGCACCCAATACAGGAGCACCAAACTCATAAAACCAGTTCTTAGAGACCTACAAAAAGACTTAGACTTCAACACAATAATAGTGGGAGACTTTAACACCCCACTTTCAATATTAGAAAGATCAGGGAGACAGAAAATAAACAAGGACATTCAAGAGTTCAACTCAGCTCTGGGCCAAGGAAACCTAATAGATATCTACAAAACTCTCCACAGCAAATCAACAGAATATACATTTTTCTCAGCACCACATAGCACTTATTCTAAAATCAATCTCATAATTGGAAGTAAAACATTCCTCAGCAAATGCAAAAGAATGGAAATCATAACAAACAGTCTCTCAGGCCACAGTGCAATCAAATTAGAACTCAGAATTAAGAAACACACTCAAAACCACACAACTACATGGAAGCTGAACAACCTGCTTAGGAATGACCACTAAGTAAATAACAAAATTAAGGCAGAAATAATGCAGTTCATTGAAACCAATGAGAACAAACAGACAATGTAGCAGAATCTCTGGGACACAGCTAACACAGTGTTAAGAGGGAACTTTATAGCATTAAACGCCATCAGAAAGCAGGAATGATCTAAAATTGACACTCCAACATCACAATTAAAAGAACTAGAGAAGGAGAGCAAACAAATTTAGAAGCTAGCAAAAGAGAAGAAATAACTAAGATAAGAGCAAAACTGAAAGAGATAGAGACACAAATAACCTTCAAAAAACAATCAACCCAGGAGCTGATTTTTTGAAAAGATTAACAAAATAGATAAACTGCTAGCCAGACTAATAAGAAAGAAAAGAGAGAAGAATCAAATAGACACAATAAAAATGATAAAGGGGATATCGCCACTGATCCCACAGAAATACAAACTACCATCAGAGAACACTATATCCACCACTACACAAATAAGCTAGAAAATCTAGAAGAAATGGATAAATTCCTGGACACATACACCCTCCCAAGACTAAACCAGGAAGAAGTTGAATCCCTGAATAGATCGATAACAAATTCTGAAAAAGAGACCCTAATTAATAGCTTACCAACCCAAAAAAGCCCAGGACCAGAGGATTCACAGCGGAACTCTGCTAGAGGTACAAAGAGGATTTAGTACCATTCCTTCTGAAACGATTCCAAACAATAGAAAAAGAGACACTCCTCCCTAACTCAATTTTATGAAGCCAGCATTATCCTGATTCCAAAACCTGGGAGAAATACAACAAAAAAAAGTAAATTTCAGGTCAATATCCCTGATGAACATCAGTGCAAAAATCCTCAATAAAATACTGGCAAACTGAATCCAGCAGCACACCAAAAAGTTTATTCACCACGATCAAATTGGCTTCATCCCTGGGATGCCAGGCTGGTACAACATACACAAATCAATAAATATAATCCATCACATAAACAGAACCAATGACAGAAACCACATGAATACCTCAAAAGATGCAGAAAAGGTCTTCGATATAATTCAACACCCCTTCATGGTAAAAAAAACAAAAAACAAAAAAACTCTCAATAAACTAGGTATTGACGGAAGACAGCTCAAAATAATAAGAGCTATTTATGACAGACCCATAGCCAATATACTGAATGGGCAAAAGCTGAAAGCATCCCCTTTGGAAACCAGCACAAGACAAGGATGCCCTCTCTCACCCCTCCTATTCAACATAGTACTGAAAGTTCTGGCCAGGGCAATCAGGCAAGAGAAAGAAATAAAGCGTATTCAAATAGGAAGAGAGGAAGTCAAATGGTCTTTGTTTGCAGATGACATGATTGTATATTTAGAAAACCCCATGTCGCAGCCCAAAATCTCCTTAAACTGATAAGCAACAGTAGCAAAGTCTCAGGATACAAAATCGATGTGTAAAAATCACAAGCATACGTATACAACAATAATAGACAAGCGGAGAGCTAAATCATGAGTGAACTCCCATTCACAATTGCTACAAAAATAATAAAATATCTAGGAATACAACTTACAAGGGACATGAAGGACCTCTTCAAGGAGAACTACAAACTGCTGCTCAAAGAAAGCAGAGAGGATACAAACAAATGGAAAAACATTCAATGCTCATGGATAAAAAGATTCAATACTGTGAAAATGGTCATACTGCCCAAAGTAATTTATAGATTCAATGCTATTCCCATCAAGCTACCATTGACTTTCTTTACAGAACTAGAAAAAACTACTTCAAATTGTATATGGAACCAAAAAAGAGCCTGTATAGCCAAGACAATTCTAAGGAAAAAGAACAAAGCTGAAGGCATCATGCTACCTAAGTTCAAAACTACACTACAAGGCAATAACCAAACCAGCACGGTACTGGTACCAAAACAGAAATATAGACCAATGGAACAGAACAGAGGCCTCGGAAATAACATCACACATTTACAACCATCTGATCCTTGATAAACATGACAAAACCAAGCAATGGGTAAAGGATTCCCTGTTTAATAAATGATGCTGGGAAAACTGGCTAGCCATATGCGGAAAAACTGAAACTGGAACCCTTCCTTACACTTTATACAAAAATTAACTCAAGATGGATTAAAGACTTAAATGTAAGACCTAAAATCATAAACAATCCTAGAAGAAAACCTAGGCAATACCATTCAGGATATAGGCATGTGCAAAGGCTTTATGACTCAAACACAAAAGCAATGGCAACAAAAGCCAAAATTGACAAATAGGATCTAATTAAACTACAGAGGTTCTGCTCTGCAAAAGAAACTATCATCAGAGTGAACAGGCAACCTACAGAATAGGAGAAAATTTTTGCAATCTGTCCATCTGACAAAGGGCTAATATCCAGAATCTACAAGGAACTTAAACAAGTTTACAAGAAAAAACCAAACAACCCCATCAAAAAGTGGGCGAAGGATGCGAACAGACACTTCTCAAAAGAAGACATTTATGCAACCAACAAACATATGAAAAAAAGCTCATCATCACTGGTCATCAGAGAAATGCAAACCAAAACCACAGTGAGATACATCTCACACCGGTTAGAATGGCGATCATTAAAAACTCTGGAAACAACAGATGCTGGCGAGGATGTGGAGATGTAAATTAGTTCAACAATTGTGGAAGACTGTGGTGATTCCTCAACAGTCTAGAACTAGAAATACCATTTGACCCAGCAACCCCATTACTGGGTAAATACCCAAAGATTATAAATCATTCTACTATAAAAACATATGCACACACATGTTTATTGCAGTACTATTTAGAAAAGCAAAGACTTGGAACCAACCCAAATGCCCATCAATAATAGACTGGATAAAGGAAATGTGACACATATACACCATGGATTACTATGCAGCCATAAAAAAGAATGAGTTCATGTTCTTTGCAGGGACATGGATGAAGCTGGAAACCATCATTCTCACCAAATTAATACAAGAACAGAAAACCAAACACCACATGTTCTCACTCATAAGTGGGAGCTGAACAATGAGAACAGATGAACACATGGAGGGGAACATCAGACACTTGGGCATGTCTGGGAATGGGGCGCAATGGGAGGGAGAGCATTAGGACAAATACCGACAGCATGTGGGGCTTAAAACCTAGATGACAGGTTGATAGGTCAGCCAACCACCGTGGCACATGTATATCCATGTAGCAAACCTGCATGTTCCCCACACATATCCCAGAACTTAAAGTAAAAATAAATAAATAAATAAATAAATATATATATATATATATATATATATATATAAATAGGACTTTGGGGACTTAGGGGAAAGGGTGGGAGGTGGGTAAAGGATAAAAACTACACTGTGGATTCAGTGTATACTGCTTAGGTGATGGGTGCATCAAAATCTGAGAAATCACTACTAAAGAACTTATTCATGTAACCAAACATCACCTGTTCCCCCAAAATCGGGTTGATAGGTGCAGCAAACTGCCATGGCACATGTATACCCATGTAACAAACCTGCATGTTCTGTACATGTGTACCAGAACTTAAAGTAAACAATAAATAAATAAATAAAAAGACAGAGTGGTTGAATGGATTAAGAAAAAACATGGTCCAAATATATGCTGCTTACAAGGGACTCACTTCTTTAGTTTTAGGACACACATAGGCTGAAAAGAGAGATGCAAAAACATATTTCATGTAAATGGCAACCAAAGGTAAGCCAGAGGATCTATGCTTATATCTGACAAAATAGATTTAAGTCCAAAATTGTAAAAAGAGACAAAGAAGTCCATTATATAATGATAAAGGGGTTAATTCATCAAGGGGATATAACAAGAAAAAATATATATGAGCCCCTGTCAAAGCACCTAAACATATAAAGCAAATATTAAGAGACTGAAAGGGAGAAATAGACAGTAATACATAATAGTAGGGATTTTAATACTCCATTTTCAAAAATGGACAGATAATTCAAACAGAAAATCAATAAAGAAATAGTGGACTTGAACAACACTATAGACTAAAGGAACCTAACAGACACATATGTAACATTCCATCTAAAGTACCAGAATATAGCTTCTTTTAAAGGGCGCACATATCATGCTCCACGACAGATCATATTTTAGGCCACAAAACAAGTCTTAACAAATTTAACAAGATTAATATAATGTCAAGTATCATGTATGGCTACAATGGTTTGAAACTGGAAATCAGTAACAGAGGAGAGCTGAGAAATTCACAAATATGTGGAAATTAAATATCATACTCTTGTACAATCAATAGGTCAAAGAAGTAATTAAAAGAGAAATCAAAAAGCATCTTAAGACAAACAAAAATAGAAACAAAACATGCCAGAACTTATGAAATGAAGCAAAAGCAGTTCTAAGAGGGAAGTTCAGTGACAAACACCTATGTTAAGAAAAAAAGAAAGATCTTAAACAACCAAATTTTACAACTCAAGGAACAAGAAAAAGAAGAACAAGTTATGCTTGAAGTCAACAGAAGAAAAGAAATAATAAATGGTAGAGAATAAATCTATGAGACTATAAAAACAAAAATTTTAACAAAACTAAGAGCTTTAAAAAAAAAACAAAATTGACAGACTTAGCTAGACTGTGAAAAAAGAGGAAAGTCAAATAAATGAAATAATAAATGAAAGAAAAAACATTACAACTGACACCACAGAAACACAATCATAAAATATTACTAAAACAATTATTAAAAATGAATTTTATAATCTAGAAGAAATAGTTACATTCCTAGAAACATAAAATCTACAAAGACTGATTCAAAAATAAACAGAAAATCTGAGAAGACCAATAATAAATAAGGAGATTGAATCAGTAATCAACAATCTCCACAAAAGAAAAAGCCCAGGACCTGACGTTACAAGTGAATTCGATCGAACGTTTAAAGAAGAATCAATGCCAATAGTTCTTAAAGTCTTCCAAAAAATCAAAGAGGAGGAAAGACTTACAAACTCATTTGAAGAGGCCAGCATTACCCTGAGACCAAAGTCAAACAAGGACACTATAAGAAAAGGAAACTACAAATATCTTTTATAAAAATGGCTGCAAAAATCTTCAAAAAATACTAGCAACTGGCAAACCAAGTTCAACCACATATTAATAGGATCACTAGCCATAATTAAGTGGGATTTATCCCTGAGATGCAACAACAGTTCAACATATAGAAAATAATAAATAGAATACATCACATTAATAGAATGAAAGATAGAAATCATATTATCATCTCAATTGATGCAGAAAAAAACATTTGAAAACATTTTCAAAGAAATTGAAAACATTTTCAAAGAATGTTGAAAACAAATTCAACACTCTTTCATGATAAAAATTCTCCCTAGGCAACAGAGCGAGACTCCATCTCAAACAAGCAAACAAACAAACAAAACTCTCTCAACAAATTAGGTACAAAAGAAATGTACTTCAACATAATAGATACCTGATAGTGCAAGCCCACAGCTAACATTATATTCAGTGGTGAAAGCTAAAAAGTTTTTCTCTAAGATTAGTAACAAGACAAGGATACTCACTGTCCCCCACTTCCATTCAATATAGTACTGAAAGTCCTCACCAGAGCAATCAGGCAAGAGAAATAAATAAAAGGCATTCAAATTGCAAAAGAAGAAATAAGGTTGTCTATGTTTTCAGATGACTTGAGCTTATATACAGTAAACTGTAGAGACTTAAAAAAAAATGCTTGAACTAATAAATAAATTCAGTAAATTTGCAGGATACAGAAAATATTTTTTAAAGCAGCTGCATTTCTTATTCTTTTTTTCTTTTTTTCTTTTCTTTTTTTTTTTTGAGACAGAGTCTTGTTCTGTCGCCCAGGCTGGAGTGCAATGGCATGATCTTGGCTCACTGCCTCCCAGGTTCAAGCAATTCTCCTGCCTCAGCCTCCCAAGTAGCTGGAATTACAGGCACGTGCCACTAGGCCTGGCTAATTTTTGTATTTTTAGTAGAGATGGGGTTTCACCATGTTGGTCAGGCTGCTCTGGAACTCCTGACCTCAAGTGATCTGCCCGCTTCGGCCTCCCAAAGTATTGGGATTACACGCGTGAGCAACAGTGCCGGGCCTGAAAAGTTGCATTTCTATATACTGACAACAAACTGCCTGGAAAAAAATTGAGAAAACAATTCCATTTATAAGAGCATCACAAAGAATAAAATACCTGGGAGTAAATTTAACTAAGGAGATGAAATATCTGTATTCTGAAAACCAGAAGTCATTGATAAAAATCATGGAAAGATATCCCACGTTTATGGATTAAAAGAATTAATATTGTTAAAATGTTCATTCTACCTCAAAAGACCTACAGATACTGTACTGCATGCTTAAAAGCAGCTACGAAGGTAGCTATTATATTAAATATTCTTACCATCAAAAAATTAATAATAAAAGGGGTGGGAAGAAACTTTGGGAAGTGATGCATATTCTTATGGCCTTGATGGTGGTGATGGTTTCATGGGTTTACAGTTTTTCTTAAACTCATCAGGTTGTGTATATTAAATATGTACAGTTTTTTACATGTCAAACAAACTCATTTAAGGGCTTTAATAAAATGATAAAGGCAGGCCAGATAGCAAGAATTTGACAATGTCATACTTGCTAATGTGATTCTTGTTCAGTGAACATGACAATCCATTCCCCTCATGCAGGCATCCTTCCAAGTTATAGAGGTTTCAGACTGTCTGTATTTAATGGTGCTGGTCAATGATTAATTACAACTTACTTCCCTTGCTTCTTTTGTTCTTAGTTAAGTCTCATCAAACTTATTATACAATTATATAATAAATTTCCTATGAAGAGTGTATATTCTGACCAATTTTCAAAAACATTCTGGCCTACTTGATAGTTACATTGCTAATTGCAAAACAATAATTTGAAGCTTTGTTTATACGTCATTCTGTTATAAATTTAGTAACAGATAAATTCTGCTGAATCAAATAATGTCTGGCTGCCCTTGGCAAAACTGGGTTTCTGTAACTGAAAAATCTGTAACTGAAGCCAAACACCTTTAAATAAAACTGTAAAATCCAAGACTATTTTGATTGCCAAGATACCCCCTTTATGGTTTTAACTATCATCCAGAAACTAAAATAAGGAGTAAAATTAGAGAATTGTATTTAGCTACATAACATAGACAATTGTACTGATAAAAAAATTTTTTTTAAGTCAATGGAATCTATTTAGTGTGAAATATACGTTCACTTTCAGTGTTCTTTAGATGGCATGTATTCATACTGTTTGCCCAGCAGATTATTAGTTCCTTGAGGACAAAATATGTAACACATACCTTTTTCTTATTTTTCACAGAATCAGTCATTGTGTCTAGTACACAACAAGAAAAAGCCCTAGAAAAATCATCTCTTTGTCACTTATTACTTATCTCTGTAGTTCCTTTCTTCACTCAGAGTAGTATTCTCGCACTGTAAGCCAGTATTTTCATATGATTTACCAGCTTCTGGACTAAAGCCCCCTTCCTCACTTCTTCATTCTCCCATTCAGTTGTATTGTATCAAACCTAGACTTGACTTCCCTTTGTTCTCTTTTGTTTCTATACCTATATACCACCCTCATCATTACCACTTGCTTTCAATAGCTGTAATTTTGGCGAGAATTTGATACTCTATTTTGCACTTTGGGGGACATTTGTGGTCACTTAAACGTAGTGAAAATATAAAACTAACTTTTGCTAATTCTGCTGCTGATGTTCCTTTCACATCCAGGTAGCTGGAAGAAGTAAATAAATTATGTTTGCAGACTCAAATAATCCAATCAAACTAGTCTATAGGTGTCAATACCAAAGTAAAAATATAAATAACAAATTATTTAATCCAAGTTTCTTCTACAAAAACCGACTTAAAAATATAATTATATATACAATATTGTGTTATGTGCCAAAATTGTTAAACATAATCAGAAGATATGTGTAGCAAAGTTTAATAAACAAGAAAAAACTATGTAAAATAAAGGATATTATCTCAAATTTGAAATTGTAACTGGATACTTTTATCTTCCCCATTTTGTCATGAGGAGAAATGTTTTCAAACCATGTAACAATTAAAACACATTTTAGGTTAAATAATAGGATTCTTAGGGGCTATTACGACATTTATAAATCAAAATAAAATGTCCACTTCAGTAGGCATTACTGCAAATTATCAAAAATATTTTAAGAATTTCCTTGGATTTGTCTTTATAGTAAATTTGTAAACCACAAAATCATATCTGTCTTAATTCCTCTAAAATCTCCCAAGATTTTATCAATTGCAAAGTCCTCACGCACTGCTGATATGCTGATACTAAATTTATATCTCTAATTCAGACATTTCTTCTGAGAATTTCCAGTGGGAATATCCACCTGCATATTTTCCAAGTACCTCAAAAATGTTCTAACACTCTTAGCATCTTGCTTTTAAATGGTACTACTAGCTACAAGGCTGTATACATAAGAAATTTGGGAAAAATTCTTACCCTTCTTTCTTTCTCACCTCTTTTTTCACTTCTCTTGGTACTATCAAAGCTGCTGTGTAATTATAACTCCAATCCATCCACTTATCTCTATCTTAACTATTTTAGCCCTAGTCAAACCACTATCATGTCTTACCTGACCTCCTTCAGGGTCTTCTTAACTCGTGTCTCTGCATCCAAGCTTGGCTCTCAAAAGCTGTTGTTCATTCAGTTAGTCCACATGATATTATAATAATCAAATTTTATCATGGTAATTATCTGCATAAAACCCTTCAAAGAATACCCTTGGCTATTAAAATAAAGTCTAAAACTCTTGCCATAGCTCCCCAGTCTCTGAGTACAAGCCCTCAGCTTCATCAACTATCACGCAACCTTCCTCATTAAGTTACAGCTACTCCAGTGTTTTCTCTACCCTTGGAGGCCACCAAGTCCTTTCTTACTTCAGGAGAATTGGGTTTGTCCCTTTGAAATACTGTTTGTTGAAAAACTGCTTTTAACACCTCAGATTTCAGTAACCCAATTCTAAAGACCTACATTAAGTAAGTCATCCTATTAAATAATCTGATACTAATTTGTATCTTTATTTCAAAACATTTATTGGAGTTTACAAACCTGTAGATATTCGTAGAAGAAAAAACAGAAGAAACTAGAAGGCTTTACAGAAGGTTCTAAGTACTCTTCCTGACTTTGAACTACTCCAAGACTTTAAGTTCTTTCAGATTATTATTCACTTTTTGTAAGAACTCTGTCAGCCAGTAGGAGACAGATCACTTAGAAATTAAAGAATATTGTATCTTCCTGAAATTCCAAACACAAAAAAATGATCGAGAGGAACTGGATTTTAAGAATAGGAACAAAGACATCATATTTTCTATGCCTCTTCCACCTTCCCGAGTTTCTAATAAATTAACCAGTTAAAACATAAACATGTATAGATCACCTAAAATTGCTGAAAACTATGCTAATTGTTAGGAATAAATAAGTCTAAAATAATTCCCATCCCTCTGGTATTAGCATATTTGAGAGAAGGCAAGAAATTAAATAACTAAAATGTTATTAACACATGAAGAATTAGGACAGAGTGCCATCACAGCATATGAATAGGATATGTTTATATTTGAGAAAGTCTTCCCTGAGGAAGTGTTCTTTAAGATGACGTTAATGGATAACCAAATTTAGCTAAAAGAAATGAAGGAGGAAGAGTTTTTTCCTACCTAGAGGAAAAGAATGTCTCAATGTTCTGAGGTGGGACAGAAAATATCACGTACATGAAAGAACGCAGCAGAGATCAAATAGAAAAGAGGAGAGAGTAGCAACATCTTGCAGATAATAAGAAATTTCCTGTATTACTTTAAGGTCAACTAAATGTGCTTCAAAAAACATCACTTCCGCTGCAGTGTGGAGAATGGATGTGAAGGTGTTTGTAATGAGTGCAGAGAGGCCACTGGGGAGAGGTCGTTGCTTTCCATAGTGACTTCTTAGAGGTGGTGAGTGATTGTTGCTTGGTTTATATTGATAGCAATGAAAATCGTGAAAAGAAGCCACATTCTTCAGCCGGATGTGGTGGCTCTGCAGTGAGCAGAGATCGCGCCACTGCACTCTAGCCTGGGCAACAGCCTGGGTGACAGAATGAGACTCTGTCCCCCCAGAAAAGAAGCCACATTTTAAAATATTTAAATAGTATAATCATTTCCATCTGGTCATGTAATGAATATAGTGTGCTAACAGAGAAATGAAGGACTTAAAAGTGATCCCCTAGTTGAACAACAAGAACACATAGACACAGAGCAGGGAGCATCACACACCGGGGCCCGTGCGGGGAGTAGGGGGCTGGGGGAAGGATAGCATTAGGAGAAATACCTAACGCAAATGACGAGTTGATGGGTGCAGCAAACCAATATGGCACATGTATACCTATGTAACAAACCTGCACGTTGTGCACATGTACCCTAGAACTTAAAGTATATATAAAAAAAGTGATCCCTTAGATTTCTGACTTGAACAAAGAAGTGGGAAGTAATGCTATTTACTGAGCTTAGGAAGATTTGATGATGAGTAAACAAGGATAATAAGCTTACTTTTGGAAACGTTAAGGTTCAGGTACACGGATATATGTATCTAGAGCTCTTAGGAGGTGTCTGGTGTGGAATTTTTGTTAAGCTAAGAAAGTAAATTGCCAAGGGTCCAAAATGTACCTGAACCTTAACATTTCCAAAAGTAACGTTAAGCTAAGAAAGTAAATTGCCAAGGGAAAGAGTGTAGTGCGAGATTAGGGACTTAGTCCTGATGAAATCTAAGTTTTGGTAGCTGGAAAGAATTAGTAAAGTGGGGAAACCAGACTAAGAATGAGTGACCTCAGAGAAAGTAGGGGAAAATATGATATTATGTCAGGAAGTTATTTGAAAAAGGTTTTTAGAAAAAAAGATTTGATCAGCCTATGGAATACTGCTGAGTAATCAGAAATATTAAAACTCAAAATGTGCTTTACATTTATGAGGAAGAGCAGTTTTAGGAAGAGTGTTTAGGAAAACTCCAGAATGGAGCAATTTCAGGGGTAACAAAAATTTGTTATAACCAGAGAAAACTCTTCTCCAGAGAATGATTGACCCTTTTCTTTCCATACATACTATTTCTAAACAAATTGTTCCTTTCTTCTACATGTCTTGGGCTCTTACCATAACAAGTTAATGTGACATCCTCATAGTGACTGCAGTCATGATTTCCCCATCCACGATGTCTGCAATTCCAGATTGCCAACTCATTCCCCTGGCATATAATGTCATCCAGCCAAATGGGGCCCAATACAGCAGGGCTATCAACAACTCCAGAAGAAATAAAAGAAGATGGACATCCTAGTTGCCTGCACACCACGGCAGCAGTATTCGAGTTCCACCCATCATCACATATAGTCCCCCACCTTTCTTGGAATTTCACCTCCACTCTCCCTGAACAGGAGCTGTTTCCATCCACTAGCCTCAAACCCAGATTGGCTTCACCTATGAGAAAGACAAGCAGACATATGAAAAATTGATTCAACTTTGAACCTGAAATAAAATCAAAAGGATTCTTAGAAGATAGCCCTGTTATGAATGAAGTTACCAAAAAATTAAAAAAAAAACCTAACTGAAAATACTTATAGGAGGGGTAGGTGAGACTGTTTTCTAAACACAAATATACAAACAAACAAAATCCTAGGTGAAAAAATCAATCATTAGCATGATATTCTTTATCGTTTTGCTTTAATTTTATACCTCATTTTTCAGAAAATATTTGTTCTGTTAGTGTACCTGGTACATGAAAAAGGGCACTGAAATCAAAACTATCCCTGCTCCCAACCTTCTTAATTTCTTTCTAAACTCAATTACAGTTATGATAAAGATATTACATTGGTAACTGTAATATATTCTCTCTCTCTCTGTCTCTCTCTCTCCATTTTTTTCTAAACTCAGTTACAGTTATAAAAAGAAAAGCAATTAAACATTACTTTGGAAGTAAGGGAAGGGTAGAATATATAAAATATTTTCTACACCTCCCAGAGGAATACCATTAAAGTCAAAATAGAAACCCCTACCTTCCAGCAGATGATTCCTGAGGGTAGGTCTTACCTTGCCTTCCTACTCTAGTTAGACTCTTACCATAACAGTTCACACCAACATCTTCTCCATGATTACAATCATGGCTTCCCCATTCCCGGTGTTGACATTCCCAGAGAGCTGACTCATTTCCATAACAGGAAACATCATCAAGCCAAATTTTTCCATATCTAGCCACGGCTTGTCCAAAATGAAACATGGTGAAAGAAAATGGACATCCAAGCTGTTTGCACACGACAATTGAGGCAGCAGGGTTCCATCCATCATCACACACAGTTCCCCACTGTCCCTGGAATTTCACCTCCACTCTGCCAGAGCAGGGACCATCTCCATCGACCAGCCTCAACTCCAAATCTGTTCCATCTACAAGAAAGACAGAAACATACATTAGAGATGGCAAAGATTAGAAGGCAGAAATAATATAAGTAGGTGAGATGGATGATGATCATTTAGCTTAAATGTTGTTATTAGAACTTATAGTAGAGAGAAAAGAAAAATGAGAAAATTTGAGGTGAGAAGCTTTAATTTTTCATGAAAGGGAACTAGAGACCACATTGCAGCATAGTTTTGCTTTGCATTGTAATGTGAAAATAAAAAGAAGGGAAAGAAATTTTTCCTTTCTATGCAATTCCCACCAATATAAACCACAGAAAAGGTAAGGTTGGCTGTTTTGCAGGCAGAATGAAAGAAAGTCCCTTGGCTAGTCAGTTTCAAAATACTCTGTATCTGAGGATTCTACCTCACATTTTTGAAGGAGATGTTTTACATACTTAACAATTGAAAACATCCTGTAAGGTTGACATAATAATTTTCTACTCAATAAAATCTACAGCATTAAATACTTTTGAGTATTTATATCCTCAAATGTTTTAAATACATTCTGCAATAGGCTTTGCAGGAGGAGAAGACCTAGTCATCCATGATTGTAGTATGTTACTCCACCTTCCCTAATCAACAGCTATGTGGATCACAGGTAGACAACCACTTCAGAAAAGGTCAGTCCTTCAGATGACCACTGACTACTCATAATCCCATCTTAAAAATTTGAAATAAGTAAAATGGATTTTAAAAAATCCTAAGTGAAAAAAATCCACTTAAAACAAGTGAAAATTAATATTAACCCAAATCTACTTGTAAGCCAAAATTTTGAGGAACAGACAATAAAAATCTAATTGGGAAGCCAATGTGAAGGGAGAAAACTTTAAAGCAACCATGACTTTTCAACGTGAAACTTTATGGTGAATTCTGTGCATATGATGACGATGAGAGGGTGTGTTAGTAAGAAGAGCAAGTGAGCCAAAGGGACAGAGAGAAGCAATAAGGAGGAAGAAAAAGAGGGAAAAAGAGAAAGAAAGAGAAGGAGAGAGGAAGAGAGAGAGAGAGAGAGAAACAGGGTGAGAGAATACAATAGAAAAGGCTTCCCATTTCTGAGTTTCAGTCCACAATGGCTCAGTAAGAACATATTTTTCACAAGAGATAACAATATTCTTTCTGAAAGTGGATTGTGAGTTAACCATAAGTCTTCATTCAGTGTGGTCTTGCCTATACTATACTCATGAGAGTAACCAGAAATTTTGGTTTCTTTATATTTCTCTTTCTGAGTTCCTAGTGCTGCTACTGTTTCCTATTTCTTTCTATATGTACATTTTTCTTTTTAGTTGAAATGTGTGTGAGGGGCATTCTAATGCCTGTGCCCATATCATATAACTCATAAGTCTAATGAAAGCTCTTAAAAATGTAGTTGGTACACACGCACACACACATACACAGAGATATATATTCTAATATGATTGATATTTGCCATTTCTATTTTTTCAATATATTGATTAAGGTATTTTTTCAATGTGTACATTAGGATTTCTACTAATTTTCAGACATACCAAATTTCTACCAAGGTCTGACAAAAATTATTGAAGAAAACTTGATAAATTAAGAACTTCTATTCTTCAAAATACACCATATAAAAAGAGAAAAGTCACAAATGTGAAGAATATATTAGCAACACATATTATGACTATGGAAAAGTCTCTAGATTATATTTTTTAAATTATATATTTAGAAAAATAAGCAAAATGGGCAAATGACTTGAACAGATATTTCACAGAAGAAAACAAAAGGCATGACCATTAAATACATGGAGAAATGCCTAAACTTGTTAGTCTTAAGGAAATTGAAAGTTAAGATGAAAAGATATAGCTTTATACTCTCTTGATTGGCAAAACTTTAGAACTCTGAATATTTAAAATATTAGTGAGGATATGGGTCATTGAAAGTACATATACATTGTTGGCAGAATTCATCCTATTTGGTAAAGTTGAAAACATGCACATCCCAGAACCTGGTAATTCTACTTCTACCTATAGACCCTAGTAAACTCCCACAAATCTGCACCAGAGACATATTTATAGCAGTATATTTGACCATAGTAATGAAAAATCCACATAACTATTGACAGGATAATAGATGAATTCATTGGGAATATTTATTTATACAAGATAATATATTTTGCTTCATGAAAACTGAATTAATTATAGCCATTGTAACAACAGAGATGAAGCTTAGAAATATAATATTGAAAGATAAAAGCAAGTCCCAGAACACTAAATGCAGTTTGATATATTATAAAGCTTAAAATAAGCAAAACTAAACAATACATTATTTCTGCATCTATACCTATCATATTATTAGAAAGTATTTTATTATTAAAAAGTAAGGTAGTGAGAAATGCACAATTCAGGATAGACATTTTCTCTGGTGGGGTTGGAAGGTAGGTGGGAGAGAAGAAGAAAACATACTTAGAAAAAAGTGGTTGATAAAAATCCAGTTACCTGTTTGAGGAATGGATTTATGTGTGACATTACATTAGCTTAATGATTTGTATATATGTTGTAAAATGGCCATTTTTGTCTAATAAAATATAATATTAAACATCAAGAAATGTAAAGCATTTTAAAAGCAAATACATCGGCCAGGCACGGTGGCTCACACCTGTAATCCCAGCACTTTGGGAGGCCGAGGCAGGCAGATCACGAGGTCAGGAGATTGAGACCATCCTGGCTAACACGGTAAAACCCCGTCTCTACAAAAAATGCAAAAAATTAGCCGGGCGTGGTGGTGGGCGCCTGTAGTCCCAGCTACTCGGGAGGCTGAGGCAGGAGAATGGCCTGAACCCGGGAGGTGGAGCTTGCAGTGAGCCGAGATCGCGCCACTGCACTCCAGCCTGGGCGACTGAGCGAGACTCCATCTCAAAAAACAAAAACAAAAACAAATACATTAATCAAAAATATCTGTAACTGGGCAAGAACCAATACTATTTTGGAGTATACAAAGATATAGTAATATTATCTAAGATTAAACAGAAATAAGAAAATTGCACAAATAAAGTAAGCATTCAATTAAAATAAATAATCATTTGAATACCATGATTAAATCTCAACAGCATTTAAAATGTTAATTTAGCCCAGATGCCATGGCTCATGTCTGTAATTTCAGCACTCAGAAAGGCAGAGATGGGAGGATTGCTTGAGGCCAGGAGTTCCAGATCAGCCTGGACAACATAGTGAGACTCTATCTATACAAAAAAATTTTTTAATTAGCTGAGTATAGTGGCACACATCTGTAGCTGCACTCCAGCCTGGGTGACAGAGTGAAGCTCTGTCTCTTTAAAAAAAGAATCTACTTTAACGACAATGAAATTTTATTTAAACTACAAATTTGGCACTAATGAAAAATATAGAAAATAATGAAAAACCTTAAAAATAACAATTTCTGTGTCAGATCTATGAAATGTAATATATTTGAAAAATTATTGAAATACCAAGCAATTAAATAACTTCAATAATCACTCATAAGGTCTTATTAAATCTATTTGGGTATATCCAAATGATGGAAAACTACACAGCTAATAAAACAAGGTATTATAAGTGATATGTGATAAAATAAAAATGTTAAAGAACTATACAGGTAATAACCAATAGATAAAATATAATGCAAAATTTTCTTAAAACATTATTATATAAAACTATAAAAAATGCCACAAATTGGTATTTTAAACAACAGTGCTTTTCTCTGGCTGTTAATATATTAATACATATATTTATTTATTTATTTTTTATTATACTTTAAGTTCTAGGGTACATGTGCACAATGTGCAGGTTTGTTACATATGTATACATGTGTGTGTTGGTGTGCTGCACCCATTAACTCGTCATTTACATTAGGTATTTCTCCTAATGCTATCCCTCCCCCATCCTCCCACCCTGTGACAAGCCCCAGTGTGTGATGTTCTCCACCCTGTGTGCAAGTGTTCTCACTGTTTAGTTCCCACCTTATGAGTGAGAACATGCAGTGCTTGGTTTTCTGTCCTTGAGATAGTTTGCTCAGAATGATGGTTTCCAGCTTCATGTCCCTACAAAGGACATGAATTCATCCTTTTTTATGGCTGCATAGTATTCCATGGTGTATAACCCATATATGTTTTTAATTTTGTTTAATTCTTTGATTTCTGTATCTTGTAAGTTTTTATTAACCTATTTTTCTATTTGCAAAAATACAATATCCATATTTTTTCAATGAGACATTTTACATTTGGAAACTATCTTTATCTTTTTTCTTTTCTTTTTTTTTTTTTTTGAGATGGAGTCTTGCTCTGTCGCCCAGGCTAGAGTGTAGTGGTATGATCTAGGCTCACTGTAACCTCCGCCTCCTGGGTTCAAGCAATTCTCCCACCTCAGCCCCCCAGGTAGCTGGGGTTATAGGCGCAACCACCACACCCAGCTAATTTTTGTATTTTTAATAGAGACGTGGTTTCACTATGTTGGCCAGGCTGGTCTCGAACTCCTGACCTCAGGTGATCTCCCCGCCTTGGCCTCCCAAAGTGCTGAGATTACAGGACTGAGCCACTGTGCCCGGCTGAACTTGGAAATTATCTTTATCTGAAGGAGAAAAATGTCAACAAAAAATTTAATATGAAATGAGTAAAAATAATTTAGACACCTTTATTTACAGGATATAGTTATTGAAGGTCCAACGTTATTTTTACATGTTCTATTTCCCACAAAATATGCATTTAGAGTAGTGAGTAGGGGAAAGGTAGGATAGAGGATTGTAAGCCCAAAAGTCATCATCCGTCAGAACTCACTAAAACTGCTGATGAGAAAGCAGGAATTCAGGAGCAGGATGCAAGTTACCATAGCAGAGAAAAGGTTCTGATGACAGCAGCATCTTCCAAAATCTGGAGAAACAAAATATAGCAGGGTAGAATTTCATGTATTTCTAAGAAATGTCAGATGATCTCAATGACTTAAATCCAAAATAATATAGAAGGAGTAAGATGAATTATTCTTCCACCTGTCAAGGATACCACAAAAGAAAGTCCTTTTCCCAGGAAAAGCCACAGGATTAGCTCCTGTTTGTGATGGAAAGGCACCAAATGGTTTGTAACAGGGCAGATATTTTAGCACATGATTCACTGAAAAATTGCATTCTATGTCCAAATATATTCTGTGGCTGTTTGGGGTAATTGATTAGCATTTTGGGTTATTGAGTTATTTTTACTTCTCAACGCTTTGACCCTCTCCTCAGTTTTACTAATGTGTTTTTCCTCCTAACGTTATCACCCTACTTTGTTCATTCATTTGCTCCTTTTTGGAGTATGACATATGTACCAGATCTTGTGCTTCATTATGGGAACAGAGGAATGAATAAGAGTTCTTGCCTGCATTCCACTCAGTGGCTTGTGACTGGAATGTACAAGCAAATCAACATTTGGAGGTCACTATAATAACTGCTGATTGAGCTCATGATTATTTACCAAAGCTATCCACTTTTCTTCAGGGTCACTATGTTATTATTCCTACAGAATCTTGCCACTTCCTCACTACTCCCTGTCTCTTCAGTCATGCTCAGTTCTGCATCTAATAAAGTTTATGCTACACATGTGCAGAAAGAATGAATTGAGATAGGCAGGAGCAATACACAAGCGAAGGAGTTGAGAATTTATTCTGAGAGTTATTTGGAGACTTTAAAGAATTTAATCAGGGTGTAATAAATAAAATTTACATTATAGACAGATTATTTTAAAGGAAGATGGGATGACTAATTCATAGGGATAAATAAATATATAAGAAATGCTTAAAAATAATATTTATCATCCTGTTTACTTGAGGGGTATGTAACAGCTGTAACTGCTACAGAACTATCTTAAATAGTATTTTCATTAGTATCTTATGGAAAAGATGAAGTCAGAGTTAAACTGAGCATGTGTAATCCCAGACAACAAAAAACAACAACCCTAAGAGGACAGAAGGAACAGTACCCAACGTGGAAAGGCCCATGCTGCTTGGGCCATGCAAAAGCAGAGACAGAAGGCGCGAGCTGCTTTGGTGGACATCTTTAGTTTTTCAAGTGATGCTTTGAAACTAACA
The DNA here is from genome assembly GCF_003255815.1 of Theropithecus gelada. NCBI lineage: Eukaryota > Metazoa > Chordata > Mammalia > Primates > Cercopithecidae > Theropithecus > Theropithecus gelada. The sequence goes on along the minus strand of NC_037679.1, from coordinate 97,217,026 downwards.
TGGATCCTGGGCACTTCTCTAAGAAGAAGCAATCCCAAGTGAGTTTAGCAACAGTCAGCAATAACCATAGAGGAGACATTATTATTACAACTATCATCAGCCACATCCATCATTCTTGGAAAATGTACCCAAATCAAGAGAAAATCCTCCCTATAGAACCAAACAGGGAGAATAAGTGTGGAATGGGCAATTAGTGTCCCAATTTCCTTCTTTTCCATCTTGTCCAAAACACTTACTGAGTTGGTCTTCTTTTTTCTCTTATTTCTTTTGTTCCTAATGATAATATTTAGTTCCATCAAACCTCATGTGTACGATTATCCTAGGAGGTCATTTCATCTGCCTAAATCCTTCCAGAAAACTCTGAGTGCCCATTTGTAAGAATGGTTAGAGCTAAAGATGAACTATAAAGAAGAAAAGGATAGTAAGCTCTGACACCAACACAATCAAGATCTGATGAATGTGAACAAACATTGCAGTAGGAAAGTCTTGAGAAGGGGAACTATTAAAGTATAATTGCCAGAACTTGTGACCCTCTATATATCTAATACCATCTCACCAATTCAAGACCTTCATCTTTCCCATTCCTTTTCTAATTAGATACATGGCAGACAGCATGTTGAAAGTTAAATAATATTATCTTTTAAGTAACACACATGAATTATGAAAAACTGTAATTCATTAAGATGAGTCTTGCCAGATAGAAGGCAGCCAAGCTTCTCAAACTGTAGAAAGCCTTTTTCAAAAAGGAGGCTTTGAAAAATATCAGAATTTCTGCTGGTTTTCTAGAAATATGCTGGTCTTTAGTCATAAGCAAAATAGTTACAAAATATTAAGTTGACTTGTAGTAATTGCACTAAGGAATGGCACAGAGACACAGTGCCAACAGAAGGAGCACTGCATTTTCAAAAGCCTCAATCCTATTTAGGAGTTATAAGTCCCGAATACAGCAAAAACCTCCCTTCGTGATTCTTTATTTCCACTGAATGTCTACAAAGTGCAAGTTGAAAGGATACTACTAATTTCAGACGTGCTCTGAAATACTTCTTAGCCATATATTCCTTTCTTAGTCCTTACTCTTTAGGGTCCATCAAAGACCTATTCTTTGTTTTTTATCATAATGTCTTTTTATTTATTTGCTTTATTAAAATTTATAGCAGAAAGATCAAGGGCTCAGACTTAGCTGGTCCTGAATTTAAATCATACTTTAGATTCTACTATATGACCTTACATAAATCAGTTAGTCCTTATAAGTCTTCATGTTCCATCTACCAAGGGAGACAATAATATCTGTAAAATAGGTTACATGCGTGAATTAAATTGAAATGACCTAAAGCATTTACTGTAGTACCTGGCACTTGAGAACAATAAGTTTCTAATTTATCCCTTCTTTCCATTTCCACAACTTTATATCCTTGTGTGACTTCTAATCTCCAGTCTTTAGAATACATTTTCTGTTTACTTTATTAATGATTTCCTCCTTTCTTGAATTTCAATTTTGCCTCCAATATTGCTGCTACTCTAAGTTCCACAAAACTTCCAATTTTTTTACATTTCTCATGTCCTGTTTTCTTTTTACCTTACTATATAATATTTATATCTGTCTGTTGTTACACATATTCTTACTATACCCACCATCTCCCAAATGGCAGAGCAAAATAAAAGTAAACCCTTACCAATATGCCAAGAGTTTTGAGGCAGCATCATTATGGGACTATCTCTTCCTGAGTCCTGATTTAACTCCTGGGTCCTCTTATATGTAATCTCAGAAGTGTACTTATGAGGTGAAAACAGATCTGCTATTTGGAAATGACAATACTGTAAAATTGAGTTCATAGTTCTCCAAAGGGGAAGTCATTATAAAAGCTGAGGTTGTTTTTTCTTTGCCACTTCCTTAGCACGTTAGGATATGGAAAACAAAGGAAGTTAAATAATATGCCTGGAAAGTCTCACAGAATAAAGAGAACTGTAAATTTCCACTCTAAATTTTAAAAAAGACTCATGTTTCACATTTAAAAATTTTTGCTCTATAAATGTGATCTTGTAAGCATAGTTTTATAGATATTTAAAAGATAAAATATATCATCAAATTTGTTTGCTTTAGCATACATATTTCAACCAGTTATGCTGAAAGGATCAGAAGAGGTTACATTGCTGAAAACTGGCTAGTCTATGAAAGCTTTGCTGATGAAACATGAGCACAGATAAACATATTTCAAAAAGTTCATGTCTATAAAAATGTTTAACAAAAATGGAGTCCTTTAAAAGTGGTTTTTTTATTGTTAATGATTATGTAAAAGAAAATAAAGCTTAGGTCATCAAATGAGTTTGGAAAATATTCGTTTAAATGATTTCAACCATTAAGCAGAAAACCATGAGTGGCTTCTGAGCTCATAGTGATTGCTCTGTGTTTGGATCGGCCTGTATGTCCTGCCCTGCTTCTTTGGGAAAATTGCTTTTTCCATTCCTTGATATGTTAAGAATGGTAGATTATATCTAAGAGTGGTAGATTACATCTTTTCACAGGCTCATGTCTCCCCGATTACAGTGACAAGTTCAAGGAAAAGTCAATGACCCAAGTGAGCCCATCAGAGGGTTTGCCAGGATTTTTTGTACCATACTTCGATATCGAGAAGACCTATTAGTGAAAAAGAAGCTAATATATACAGAAATTAAAATGAGATATACAATATCTAAATACTTTAGATAAATAAGTCCTTATAAATCTCCATCGATGAATTCAAGAACTTTGTTTATTCTTGTCCCTTTTCAACTTAGATACATGACAAACCTTTTTTTTTTTTTTTTTAATACTTTAAGTTCTAGGGTACATGTGCACAACGTGCAGGTTTGTTACATATGTATACATGTGCCATGTTGGTGTGCTGCACCCATTAACTCGTCATTTACATTAGGTATATCTCCTAATGCTATCCCTCCCCCCTACTCCCTCCCCACAATAGGACCCGGTGTGTGATGTTCCCCTTCCTGTGTCCAAGTGATCTCATTGCTCAATTCCCACCTATGAGTAAGAACATGCGGTATTTGGTTTTCTGCAAGGGATGTAAAGGACCTCTTCAAGGAGAACTACAAACCACTGCTCAGTGAAATAAAAGAGGACACAAACAAAAAGAAGAACATACCATGCTCATGGATTGGAAGAATCAATATTGTGAAAATGCCCATACTGCCCAAGGTAATTTATAGATTCAATGCCATCCCCATTAAGCTACCAATGACTTTCTTCACAGAATTGGAAAAAACTGCTTTAAGGTTCATATGGAACCAAAAAAGACCCCGCATTGCCAAGACAATCCTAAGCCAAAAGAACAAAGCTGGAGGCATCACACTACCTGACTTCAAACTATACTACAAGGCTACAGTAACCAAAACAGCATGGTACTGGTACCAAAACAGAGATATAGACCAATGGAACTGAACAGAGCCCTCAGAAATAATACCACACATCTACAAAAATCTGATATTTGACAAACCTGACAAAAACAAGAAATGGGGAAAGGATTCCCTACTTAATAAATGGTGCTGGGAAAATTGGCTAGCCACAAGTAGAAAGCTGAAACTGGATCCTTTCCTTACTCCTTATATGAAAATTAATTCAAGATGGATTAGAGACTTAAATGTTAGACCTAAAACCATAAAAACCCTAGAAGAAAACTTAGGTGATACCATTCAGGACATAGGCATTGCCAAGGACTTCATGTCTAAAACACCAAAAGCAATGGCAACAAAAGCCAAAATTGACTAATGGGATCTAATTAAACTAAAGAGCTTCTGCACAGCAAAAGAAACCACCTCCAGAGTGAACAGGCAACCTACAGAATGGGAGAAAATTTTTGCAATCTACTTATCTGACAAAGGGCTAATATCCAGAACCTACAAAGAACTCAATCAAATTTACAAGAAAAAAACAAACAACCCCATCAAAAAGTGGGCAAAGGATGTGGACAAACCTTTATATAACAGAGGCTAAATAAAATTTTGCTGCAATTAATGCCGTGTATTTTGAAGTCAATTAAACATCGGAGCTTGCTAGATATTAGTGAGATGTGCCTCTGAAATGATAAAGTGCCTTTCTCAAAATGTAGTTACTTTCTTACTTCTCAGAACTGAGGTAGATGCCCAAAGTCAGAAGAAATCAGAAAGAAAACAGGGAGAATATTTTCTGGGAAAGCTTGCGATGAAATGTCTTTGGGAAAATGTAATTTACTAACTAGGATAGGTCATATGATGGAAGAATGGAAGACACAAAAAGAGGATGCTGAAACTTGTTCTACTATATTATTTCTCAACCATGCTGAGAAAAATTGCCTGAAATTTTTAAAATACAGTATGACCGGAAACTCTTTCATGCTAACAGAATCCACAGCAAACTAACTGCTGGTAAAGTGATCTCACAGAAGTGGGAACTGAAAACAGAAAACAATAAAAACCTGATTATTGCTATTCTTTGATAGAACATATGCTTCCACAATATCTTTGCTACTGTTTTGAGCTTCTCCCATTTCTAGACTCCCAAGTCCTCTCACTCCAAATATTTGGTAGCAGATTCTAATCTAAATGAGTCCCTTTCTTGCCTTTATGATAAAAAGGCATAAGGGATGTGATAACTATCTCTTTGGGGAAATAGCTGAATATTCTGCTTCAAGATCTCACGCAAGGCTATAATCACATTGTAAACTGGGGCTGTGGTCTCACCTGGAAGCTTGACTGAGGAAGGATCTGCTCCCACGGCCACTGTTATTCCATGTATTGAATTGTGTCACCCCAAAATTTATAGATTAAAGCCCTAACCCCCCAGTGTGACTATCTTTCAAGATAGGGCCTTTAATGAGGTAATTAAGGTTACATGAGATTATAAGGGTAAGGCCCTAATCCAATAGGATTGATGTCCTTATAAGAAGGGACACCAGAGCTTGTTCTCTTTCTTTCCACATATGTGCAGAAGAAAGGCCATATGAGGACACAGACAAAAAGTGGATGTCTAAAAGCCAGTAAGAAAGCCCTCACTAGAAATAAAATTTCCCAGTACCTTGATAATAAACTTCTAGCCTCCAGAACTGTGAAAAAATAAATTTCTGTCATTTTTAAGTGACTCCAGTCTACAGTACTCTGTTATGTTGATCCAAGCAGACAAATGCAGATTTTGGTATTGAGAAGTGGGATGCTTCTGTAACAGATAACCTAAAAATGTGGAAGTGCCTTTGGAACTGGGCAGTGAATAGAGGCTAGAAAAGTTTTCAGGTGCATGCCTGAAAAAGCCTAAATTGCCTTGAAGGGGCTGTCAATAAAAATATGAATGCTAAAAGCAATTCTGATGAAGTCTTCCATGGAAGTGAGGAACATGTTATCGGAAACTGCAGAAAAGATGATTTTTGTTTTAAAGTGGCAAATAACTTGTCTGAATTGTGGCTTAGTGTTTCGTAAAGTGTAGAACTTGTGAATTACAACTTTGGATTTTTAAAAGGGAAGATTTGTGAGCAAAGTGTTGAAAGCACAGCCTCGGTTTTCCTAATTGCTCATGGTAAAAGGCTAGAGGGGAAAGATAAATTGACAGCATCGTTAGGTGAAAAAACAAAAACAAAAGCAACCCAGAAATTGAAGATTTGGAAAATTCTCGGCCTATTTATATAGTAAAAAAATGATAACGTGTGTTCTGGAGAGAACATCAATGGTGTGGCTCCTCAATCACTCCATAGAGAAATTAACCATGACTTTTTTCATCACCTTAGCAGGAGCCATGAATAGAGATGGGATTATATCAGCAGAGACCCTGCCAGTTTGGACCAAAGAGAATAGAGATGGGTTGAAATAAATCACGGAAGGCTTTCTGACTTCTGAGATTCTGTAGGATGAAATAACAGAGCTATTCAGCTGTGAATATGCTTTATCCTTCAAGGAAAGGGATAAATGACCTTGAAGGTGATTCAGAGGTCATCAGTGCTATCACTTCCACTGTAGGCCCAGGGAAAATGCTGTTTTGTCTTCAGTTTCAGAGGATGAGACCATCTCCTCAGTTTCAATAGACCAGCTGCCTCCATCTAGTACCTGAAGAGTGGAGCGTCCACAAAAAGTTTTAACAGGCTGCTACTTACAGCTGTAGTGGTGACAATGCCACCCCTGTGGGCCTGAAGGGCAGAGGATTCAGCCAAAGATAATAATTGTTGAACCTTAAGATCTAATGGAATTTGCCACTTCTCCTTTTTTGGAATGAGAATGTCTGTCTTATGCCTGTCCCACTACTGTTTTTTGGATGCACATAACTTGTCTGGCTTCACAGGTTCATAACTGGAAAGGAATTTTGTCTCAGGATGAATCATAACTTGAGTCTCACCCATACCTGATTTAAATGAGACTTTGCACTTTAGACTTTAGAACTGATGCTGGAAAGGGTTAAGACTTTATGTGTTGTTGGAATGGGATGAATATATTTATCATGTGAGAATAACATGAATTTGGGAGTGGAGGGTAGAATGTTATGGAATGAATTTTGTCCCCCGCAAAATCCACAGGTTGAAGCCCTAATGTGACTATATTTGAAGATAGGGCCTTTAGGGAAGTAATTAATGTTACATAAAGTTGTAAGAGTAAAGTCCTAATCCAGGATTACTATCCTTATAAGAACAAAACAAGACACACCAGAGAGCTGTCTTCACACATGCAAAGAGGAAAGGCCATGTGAAGACACAGAGAGAAGGTGGCTGTCTGCAAGCCAGGAAGAGAGCCCTCACCAGAAACCAAATTTGCTGGCACCTTGAACATGGACTTCTAGCCTCCAGAACTGTGAGAGAATAAATTTCTGTAGCTTAAGTCACCCAGTCTGTAGTATTTTGTTACGACAGCCAGAGGAGACTAATACAGTTCCTAATATGGTTGCTGGCAGAATGTGGTACTGAGGGGCTCAGTTTCTTGCCAAATTGGACTGAGGCTGCCCTGAGTTTCTTACCAGGAGGACATCCCCATAGAACAGAAAGAGTGTAAAATCTTGCAGAGAGAGAGAGAGAGAGAGAGAGAGAGAGACATATGGAGTCACAGTCCTTTCTAACCTAATCTTGAAATTGGTATCTCAGCACTTTTGCCATATTCTATTCATTAGACGCAAGTTACTAGATCCGGCCCACACACAAGGGGAGCAGATTACACTGAACACAAATATGTGAAGGCAGCCATAATTTGGAACAATTTTGGAAGAAATCTACAACAAAAAGTGAACAAAAAATAGACCAGAGAAACTAAAAACCATAGGACAATATGCAGCAGACTTATAATTGGAATGCCAGGAGAAAAATGATGACAGAATGGGGCAGAAGAAAGACTCAAAGAAATAATGGTTAAGAGTAATGACAGACAGCAAACCACAGTACAATGTACTGAAAGGACACCAAGTAAAAAAAGAATAACACACACACTCACACACTCTACCTAGGTATGACATATTTAAATCTGCACAGGCATGAGAGAGAGAGACAGAAAGAGAGAGAGAGATGCAGCCAGAGGAAAAAAAAACACATTATGTATATATATAGAGAAAAAAAATTACAGATGACCTCTTGTCAAAATTGTGCATGCATGAGGACAATGAAGATGATATCTACTAAGTGCTAAAAGAAAGAAAAGAATCTGTCGATTAAGAATACTCTGCATAGTGAATGTATATTTAAAAACCGAAGGAGCAATTTAAAAACCCTTAAACAAAGCTTGAGAGACATCATTACCAGGAGATCTATATTAGGCTTAGTGATTTACTTCCAAAGCATGGAGTATAGAAGATGGTAAATAAATTTACAGTGGAGAAATCTAGCAAATACCACTTCAAACAAATGATCAGTGATCACATCCCCAGTGATAACATGTATATATCATGTATGCCCTGATATTTTGTGATGAGTAGGGCACTTTACCTCTGTGGTGTTCTTTCCCAAACCCCATTACTCCAATCTATTCACAAGTAAAACATGAGACAAACCCCAAATGAGGGACATGCTAAAAAACACCTGACCAGTACTCTTCAAAACTGTCAAGGTCATAAGAAATAAGAAGAGACTGAGAACATGGCATAGACTAGAGGACACTACAAAGACAGGACAGCTAAATGCAATGTAATATCCTGAATTGGATCCTGAAACAGAAAAGAGGCATTAATTTTTAAAAACCTGCTGACATTTTAAAAAATCTGGAGTTTATTTAATAGTAATTGGATTTGTTTTCTGGGGCTACCATAGCACAGTACCACTAACTGGGTGGCTTAAAACAATAGTAATATATATTTTTTACAGTTCTGGAAATGAAAAGAATGAAATCAGGGTGTCAGCAGGCCATGTCCCTACAAAAGCTCTGAGGAAGGAGCCTTCCTTGCCTCTTCCTGGCTTTTGCTTGTTGCTGGCAATCATAAGCATTCCTTGGTTTGAAGATTCATCACTCCAGCCTCTGCCTCCACCACCACACAGCATCCTTCCCGTGGGTTTCTAAGTCTACATTTTCCTCCTCTTTTAAGGACACATCATCGGATTTGGGCTTGCTCTAATCCAGTATAGCCTCATTTTAACTGATTACATTTGCAAAGACCCTATTTCCAATTGAGGCCACATTCATAGATACAAGGGATTAGGACCTGAACATATCTTCTGTGGGGACACAATTCAGTCCACGACAATAATGTACCAATGCTGGTTTCAAAGTTTTGACAAATGTTCCATGATATTAAATGATAATTATTAGATTACGGGAAATTGAAAATGGATGAGCAGTAAATGGAAACTCTCTTTATTATCTTTGCAAATTTTCTGTAAATCTAAATTATTCTAATATAAAAAGTTTATTTAAAAGAGAAGTGAGAAGTGTATCTTTTAAAAGTATGTTTATAAAACATTTGAGGAAATATGCTGAAAGAAGGAAAATGAGCAAGCTACCCTACATTTTCAAATGCAAACATAACCTATGTGTATAATTTATGATGTTATTATAAATCACAGCTATAGATTTATACATATATGTATATAATATAAGTTTCTTAAATTATAACATAGTCTTTCTTTAGATATATTTATTAGGAGTTTTTATAGTCCACTGTGATTCCAAAAATAATAAATTGCAGTGGTGAGGGACAAATTCCTTTTTCCTTCCCTATAGATTATGTGGTCTTCTTATAGATACTATAGCAGAAATTCGGGGTAAGCAACAATATGGTAAGGAAAAAGTGAGGAATTCTAGGGCCAGAAATATTTTTTAAAATTTTGGCTTTAAAATTTTCTTTCTAACTAGAAAACCTTTAGAGAAAACTAGAACACATATACAAACAAGATTTTAGATGACAAAAAAAATATATTTACAACCACTCTAGGGCTACCTATTTATCAGATAACCATGAGATCATGCTAGGCAGGAACGGCAAGACATTGGAGGATATGACTAGGTAGGAGGACATAGCACTTGTTTTTGGTCTGAAAGGACAGTGGCAGGTTACAGAAAATAGACAGAGCTATAAGAACCCAGAATTCCCCACAGGCCAAGAAGGAGGGCTTATATTTACAGATTGAGCTGGTGAGATCACAGAGTCAACAGCAGCACCAAGCAGAAGACATGATGCTGTTTCATCAAAGTAATGCCAACATCTGTATCTATGACTCACCCAATCCTAAATAAATGCATTTGCCCATAGTGACGAGGCAACTAACGTAAATGCATGAAGTGAGTTGAGATCAGAATGTGGTACAGCGGCAGGTGCATGTCCTGTTGGAAGGAAGAAGAGGTTACTCACCTCCAAGTCACCGCTGTCATGTTGAAATGATGGCCCAATGTTTTCAGACCTCCTGATTTTCAAGAGAAACAGAAATCTGTATTATATTAGCAATAATCCAGTCAAAAATTGGAAGAAAAAAGATACATTTATAATGACAACAAATGCACAAACTTACATAGGAGCCAATTAAACAAGAAGTGTTAGGACTGTTATATTACAACATACAATAGAGAGAGAGAGAGATTATTAATAATGAATGAATTGTATTGGGTAGACAACAGAAGGAGATAATTCTGTAAAGGAGTCATTAAAAAAAGTAATCTAATAATTATTAAGGTGGCAAAGATAAACATTTTTATTTCTAAAGTACATATTTTCCAAAGAACATGATTTGTTTAACTAGGTGATTGAAGTGGCCAAGTGATATAGACATTAAAGATAAGAAAAAATTGAGACTAGACGGAGTCAAAAGCAAACCTTGAGAGGACAATTTTGCTAATATAAATTTGTTTCTTATCTGTATGGAGGTGGCCCTTATTCTAGGTTTGCCTTTGTTTCATCAAAGTAAACAGGTTACCTACAAAGAGTAACAGTTTCACAAATTTACACTTAAGTGGGTATAAGACAATGAAAATTGGAAATGTTTTGACTCCATATAAACTGTATTTTGTTTTGAAAAGCAATATAACATGATGGTGAGGAATGTGGCCACTTGATCCAGAGCACCTCGGTTCAAATTTCAGCTCTGTCATTACTAGCTGCATGCTTTTAAGCAAGTCATTTAACCTCTCTGTATTTTAGCTTTCCCAAATCTAAAATGGGTATTAAAAAGTATGTACCTCATAAAGTTATTGCGAGTATTAAGTTTTTAATTCATATAAAGCATTGAGACAATCCCTAGCACATAGTGAGCACTATGTAAATGTTAGCTCTTATTATATAGAGTGGAGATTTCACCATGAAGAGGAAATATTGAGCAATAAAAGAAGGGGAGAGAACATTACTACTAATATTCTGTCAAACAATGATGGAAAGTCTGAAAGCACCACAACAATATTTTTTAACCATCCAGGAATGTATTAACAGGAAATATTTTAACAATTAATGTCTGACACATAATTTTGATAAAAATAAATCTAAAATATAAGTAAAGACTCTATTTTATATTAAATATTACTTTGAAACATGTACATAAAGATTTACGTTAATTAGCATATAGGCAGAGTTCCTCAGTATATATACTCTAAAAAGATATATACATGTGTTCATATTTACACACACACATATATGTAGTACCTGGCATATGATTGGATGCATAGTATATGGAATATAATTGGGTATTCAATACATAATACCTGACACATAGTAGGTGCTCAAAAAGTTTTGTTGAATAAATGACTAAATAATTTAGTTAATTTATGTCAAATATATATTTGAAATTGACAAGAAGTACAAAAATACAGAAAGTGTGCCAAATGGCATGTTTCCACAAGAGGGTTGTTTTGGAGACTTAAGTGTCAGAAAGGGGTGTTTGTAATACCTGGATACTAAGAAAGGATTAAAAATCAATTTTCATCTTTCACCTGGATCTCGGCAAGATGGCACAATAGAGTTTTCCAACACTCGCTCCCTACAGAAACATTTGAACACTATTCATGCACAAAAATACCCTCACAAAAGCTAAGAAAACCGGGTGACAGACTATAGAACATATGTGTAGCACAGCAATAAGAAAAGATGCATTGGAGAGGAAGGACAGTTTTACATGATCAACATCACCTCTGCCCCAAACCAGAAAGCATGATGTGGAGACAGATACTCTCCCTGGAAAGGGAAGTAAGCATCAGACTTTGCCTAGAACTTCAACACTGAGCCTGCCCTAGCAAAACCCAACACTGGGCAGGCCCAAGGCCCCAGACTCCAGGGTCGCAGTCATAGACTGGGTTCCAGGCCCACACTGGTGTCAGGCCAGATCCTACAGCCCTAGGCTCCAACCATGCTTGTTGGACTCAGTCTTGGGTCCTGCCATACCACCAGACCTACTCCAATGGCCTCAGACTGCAGACTGCCTTAGTACCAGGCTGGCCCCAGCAGTCCTGGGCTTCAGATACACCCCAGGGCCAGGCCATTCCCCAAAGACTCAGACTCCCAGCCTTTTCCTGCAGCCCTAGACATCAAGCTAGCATCCATGAACCAAGTCTCCAGACTGACACCTGCAGTTATAGGATTGAGGCTCATCTAGCATCAAGCCAATGCCTGTGGCTCCAGGATCTATGCTTACTCCCACGGACCCAATCAGAAGGTAAACTCAAGTAGATCCAGGCTCCAGGCCCAACCCCATGGATCATGACACCAGGCTCACCCACCTTCTGGCCAAGGCCCCAGGCTTACCTGCAAGAGGACTTCAGTAGCATGCTTTTCTGCGAACCATGCCAAATGACCTGTCCATAACTTCTGGATGGGCTGAGTGATAGAGGGCTTTCCCATACAACGCAAGTCTCCAAAGACTGCAATAAGTCCCTACCTCTTTAAATGCACAGACACCAGCATAGCCACAAGGATCAAGAACACAGCCATGAGGATCAGGCAAACATGGCATCGCCAAGAAACAACATAAAGCACCAGTAAAAAATTGATACGGTTTGGATAAGTTTGTTTGTCTCCACCAAGTCTCATGTTGGCATTTGATCCCCAGTGCTAGGGGTGCAACCTGATAGGAAGTGTTTGGGTCACGGCAGCAGATCCCTCTTGAATAGATGAATGCGCTACCTGGGGTAAAGGTTAAGTAAGTTCTTACTCTGTAAGTTCCTGTGAGAGCCGGTTGTTAAAAAGAAACTGACGCCTCGACCCTATCTCTTGCTTTCCCTCTTGCTAAGTTTTCTTGGCACACATTGGCACCCCTTCTCTTTCTGCCATGAGTAAAAGCAATCTGAGGCTCTTATAAGATGCTCACTCTTGGATTCTCCAGACATGAGAATTGTGAGCCAAACAAATGTTTTTCTTTATAAATTACTCAGTCTCAGGTATGTCTTTATAGCAGCACAAAACAGACTAAGACACTAACTCTAAAGAAATAAATATATGAACTGTCTAACAATGAATTCTAAATAATTGTTTTAAAGAAGCTTGGTGAACAAGACAATACAGAGAAGCAATTCAATATAATTCAGAAAACAATTACCAAAATAAATTTAAAAATTAACAGAAAGGTTAAAATTCTAAAAAAGAAAAAAATTTAATAAAAGTTCTGGAGCTAATAAATACAATGAAGAAATAAAAATGCAATAGAGAGCCTCTACCACAGAACTGATCAAGCAGAAGAAAGTATAATATATGTGAACTCAAAACCAGTCGGAGGAGAAAAAGAAATAAAAAGAAATGACAAAAATTTATTAAACAGCATCAAATGAGTAAATATCCAAATTATATGATTTAAAAAAGGAGAAGAAAGAGACAAAAGGCCAGAAAACATATTTTAGAAAATAAATACTGAGGTATAGGGAAGACAAAGGTCTCCAATCAGATTTAATGCAAACAAGACTCCAAGACATATAATTATAATCACACTGTCAAAGACAAAGAGAGAATCCTAAAGGCAGCAAGAGAAAAGACACATATCAAATGCAAGGGAGATCCAAAAAGAAGAGCAGTGGACTTCTCAGAAGAAAATGTACAAGCCAGAACTGTGTGAGATGATATATTCGAAGTGCCAAAGGAAAAAAACAAACAAGAATATTTTACCCAGAAAATCTGTCTTTTAAAAATGAAAAAGAGGTAGACTTTTCCAGAAAATGAAAAGCTAAGGGAGTTCATCAACACTATGCTTGTCTTAGAAAAAATACTAACGGAAGTTCCTCAAGCTGAAAAAAAAGGTAGCTGATTAGCAACATCAAGACATGAAAGTGTAAGGCTTACTAATAAAAGTACGTAGGTAGTCAAATTCAGAATACTCTAATACTGTAACAATGATGAATTTTTATATCTTTTATATCTTTAGTATGTAAATTTTTTATATCTTTAGTATGATAGTTGAAAGACAAAATGAATAAAGTAATAATAGCTCCAATAATTTGTTAAGAGGTACACAATGTAAAAAGATGTAAACTATGACATCAAAAACATAAAATGTATTGAGCAGCAGAGTGAAAGTCTTATTTTTAAATGCAACCAAAGTTACATTGTTGTCAGCTTAAAAATAGCCTATTATAACTATTAGGTATTTTATATAAGCTTCATGGTAATTACAAAGCAAAAACCCATAGTAGATACCCCAAAAATAAAAAGTAACAAATCAGAACCAATGCAGTGGTATATGACTGTAGTTCCAGTTACTTGGGAGGCCAAGGCAGGAGGGTCACTTGAGTCTAGGAGCTTGAGGCTATAGTGTACTATAATCACACTTGTGAATGCTACTGCACTCCAGCCTGGGCAACAGAGACCCCCATCTCTATTTTTAAAAAGAGTAAGAAATCAAAGCATACCGCTAGAGACAACCATCTAATGACAAATGAAGACAGCAAGCAAGAAAGTAACAAAACATCTACAAAACAACCAGCAAATCATTAACAAAATGGCAGTAGTAAAACCTTACTTATAAATAATTACTCTGAATGTAAATGGATTAAATTCTCTAATCAAAAGACAGACAGGCTGAATAGATTAAAAAAACAGGACTCAGCAATACACTGACCACAAGCGACTCACTTTAACATTAAGGACACACACAGAATGAGAATGAAATGCTGGGAAAAGTTAATCCATGCAAATGGAAACTAACACAGAGCAAAGGTAGCTATACTTATATCAGACAAAATAAACTTTAAATTAAAAACTGTAAAAGCTCCAGGCACGGTGGCTTACGCCCGTAATCCTAGCACTGTGGGAGGCCGAGGCAGGTGGATCACCTGAGGTCAGGAGTTTGAGACCAGCCTGGCCAACATGGCGAAAGTCCATCTCTACTAAAAATACAAAAATTAGCTGGGTACAGTGGTGGGCATTTGTAATCCCAGCTACTCGGGAGGCTGAGGCAGGAGAATCGCTTGAACCCAGCAGGCGGAAGTTGCAGTGAGTGGAGATCCTGCCACTGCACTCCAGCCTGGGCGACAGAGCCAGGCTCTGTCTCAAAAAAAAAAAAAAAAAAAAAAAGAAAAGAAAAAGAAAAAAGAAACTTTAAAAGGAAAAAAAAAAGAGAAGGTCATTATATAATGCTAAAGGGGTCAATTAATCAAGAGGACATAACAATTGTAAATCTACACACATTCGACATAGGAGAACCTAAACATATAAAGTAAATATTAATAGATCCAAAGGGAGAGATAGAATTTAATGCAGTAAACAGTAGGGGGCTTACATACTCAACTTTCAGCAATTGTCAAATTATTCAAACAGAAAATCAATAAGGGAACATCAGATTAAACTACACTTAATAGACATAAACAAAGCATTCTATCAGCAGCAGAATAAATATTTTTATCAAGCACACATGGAACATTCTCCAGTATTGATCATATGTTAGGTCACAAAACAAGTCTAAACAAATTTAGGAAGACTAGAATTACATCAAGTCTCTTTTCCAAACTTAATACTATTAAATAGAAATCAGTAACAAAAACATTGAAAAAATTCACAAATATATGGAAATTAATCGAATGCTTCTGAACAACAAATGGGTCAAAGAAGAAATTAAAAGGTAAATCAAAAAGTATTTAGAGACAAATGAAAATGGAAATAACATATCAAAGCTTATAGGATGCAACAAATGTAGTTCTACGAGGGAAGTTTACAGCATTAAACATCTACATTAAAAAAATCTCCAATAAGCAACCTAATGCTATAACTCAAGGAACTAGAAAAAGAAAAAAAAACTAACCCTAAAGCTAAGTATAAAAAGGAAAGAATAAATGACAGAGCAGAAGTAAACCAAACAGACTAGAAAAGCAAACAAAAGATTGAAAAAATTAAGAGTTGATTTTTAAAAAGATGAACAAATTTGACAAACATTGACCTAGACTAAGAAGAAAAGAGAGAGCACTCAAATAAATAAAATCAGGTATGAAAAAGGAGACATTACAACTGATGTCCCATAAATACTAAGGACAACAAGAGACTAACACTAAATTGAACAAACATCCAAGCAAGAAAGCACAACCATAAGAACAAACAAAACAGAACAAACAGGTGAGAGATCATGGTACCTGGTTTTAACACAATAACAAGGAAAGAGACACTGAAGAAGGTAGGAAGGACAGTCTTGCATTCTCTACACTACCCACCCCCAGCCATAGGCAACACAACATGGAGAGAGGATCTGTGTGCTTAGGGGAAGAAGAGTGAAGTGAGTGTGAGACTTTGCATTGGAGTTCAGTGCCACCCTCTCACAGTGGAACTCAACACCAGGCAGCATTCTACCAGTGCCCACTTAGACCAGCACTGGGCCAGAGGGGAATCCTCAATCCCAATGGAAGAAAACTGAGTCCCAGCCAGCTTCACCACTGGCTGACTACAATGGCCTGGGAACCCTAATAAATTCAAGTGGCAGTCAGGCCACAGTGACTGCAGTCTTTGGGCAAACCTTGCTGCTGTACTGGTCTTGGAGACAGTGGGCTTGGAATACGACCCAGTGTGACACCAGCTGTGGTGGCCATGGGAGTGCCTGCATCACCTCTCCCTCAACTCCAGACAGTGCAGTATGTGGAGAGACTCCTTCCACTTCGAGGAAGAAGATGGAAGAATATGGAGGACTTTGGCAACTCAGGTACCTGTTGAGCCACAGTAAAATAAAGCACCAGATTCTTGAAGACCTCAGTTCCAAGCCTTTCCTCCTGAATAGCATTTCTAGGCCCACCCCAGGACAAAAGAGAATCCACTGTTCTGATGGGACAGACCCAACCGTAGCAGAATTCCCCACCTGCTGACTACAGGTAGCGGTGGATCTGAAATAAACATCAGTGGTAGCCAGGTAGTAGTGTCCTCAGACTTTGGGTGAGCCCAAGTACTGTGTTGGTCTGGGAGGCCATTGGCCTCAGGTGTGACTCAGTGTGGTGCCAGCTGTGGTGGTCATGAGAGTGCCTCAATCATACCTTTCACAACTCCAGGCAGCCCAGAATCCATCTGGGAACCCAGGGAATTCTCTTTTATCTTTCCCAAGTCCACCAAGGCTGTGTATCTTAGTCTGCAAAAATTGTAGCATTCTGAGGCTTGGGTGCCCTCTAGTGCTCAGAGGCTGCCATGACCACAGGCTTAGGTAACACCACTCAATCCCATTTGAATTCTCTCTCTCTTTTTTTGTTTAACTTTTATTTTAAGTTCAGGGGTTCATGTGCAGGTTTGTTACGTAGATAAACCTGTGTCATGGGGGCTTGTTGTACAGATTATTTCATCACCCAGGTATTAAGCCTAGTACCTGTTATTTTTCCTTATCCTCTCCCTCCTCCCACCTTCCACCTTCCAAAAAACCCAGTGTGTGTTGTTCCCCTGGAAGTGTTCATGTGTTCTCATCATTTAGCTCCTACTTATAAGTGAGAACACGTGTCATTTGGTTTTCTCTTCTTGACTTAGTTTGCTAAGGATAATGTCCCTGCAAAGGACAGTCTCACTGCATAGAATTCCTTGGTGTATATGTATCACATTTTCTTTATCCAGTCTTCCATTGATGAGCATTTAGGTTGATTCTGTGTCTTTGCCATTGTGAATAGTGTTGCAATGAACATACACATGAATGTCTCTTTATAACAGAATGACTTGTATTCCTTGGGTATATACGCAGTAATGGCATTGCTGAGTCAAATGGTATTTCTGTCTTTAAGGTCTTTGAGGAATCACCACATTGTCTTCCATAATGGCTCAACTAATTTACACTCCCAACAACAGCATTCTTTTCTCTCCACAACATTGTCAGCATCCGTTATTTTTTGACTTTTTAATAATAGCCATTCTGACTGGTGTGAGATGGTATCTCATTGTGGTTTTAATTTGCATTTCTCTAATGATCAGTGATATCGAGTTTTTTTCATATGCCTTTTGGCTGCATGTATGTCTTCTATTAAGAAGTCTCTGTTCATGTCCTTTGTCCGCTTTTGCATGGGGTTGTTTTCTTCTTGTAAATTTAAGTTCCTTATAGATGCTGGATATTAGACCTTTGTTGGATGCATAGTTTGCAAAATTTTTCTCCCATTCTGTGAGTTGTCTGTTTACTCTCTTGATAGTTTATTTTGCTGTGCAGAAGCTCTTTAATTAGATTCAATTTGTCTATTTTTGTTTTTGTTGTAATTGCTTCTGGCATCTTCATCATGCAATCTTTGCCCTGCCCATGCCCTGAATTGTATTGCCTAGGTTGTCTTCCAGGGTTTCTATAGTTTTGGGTTTTGCATTTAAGTCTTTGATCCACCTTGTGTTAATTTTTGTAAATTGTGTAAGGAAGGAGTCTAGTTTCAATCTTCTGCATATGATTAACCAGTTATCCCAGCACCATTTTTTTTTGAGACAGAGATTCACTCTGTTGCCGAGGTTGAGGTGCAGTAGTGCAATCTTGGCTCACTGCAACATCCACCTCCTGGGTTCAAGCAATTCTCTTGCCTCAGCCTCCCAAGTAGCTGGGATTACAGGCACCCACCACCATACCTGGCTAATTTTTGTATCTTTTGTAGAGACAAGGTTTCACCATATTGGCCAGACTGGTCTCGAATTCTTGACCTCAAGTGATCCACCCACCTCGGTCTCCCAAAATGCTGGAATTAGAGGCCTGAGCCACCACACATGGCCACAGCACCTTTTATTGAATAGGGAATCTTTTCTCCATTGCCTGTTTTTATCAGGTTTGTCAAAGATCAGATAGTTGTAGGTGTGTGGTCTTATTTTTGGGTTCTCTATTCTGTTTCGTCAGTCTATGTGTCTGTTCTTGTACCAGTACCAAGCTGTTTTGGTTACTATATTCCTGTAGTATAGTTTAAAGCCAGATAGCGTGATACCTGCAGCTTCATTCCTTTTACTTAGGATTGTTTTGGCTATTCAGACTCCTTTTTGGTTCCATATGAATTTCAAAATAGTCTTTTTTTTAGTTCTGTGAAGAATGTCAATGGTAGTTCAACAGAAATAGCATTGAATCTATAAATTGCTTTGGGCATTGTTTTAGTTCATTCTGACACTGCTATAAGGAACTGCCCAAGAGTGGGTAAGTTATAAAGAAAAGAGGTTTAATTGACTCACAGTTCTGCATGGCTGGGGAGGCCTCAGGAAACTTACAACCATGGTGGAAGGGGAAGCAAATACGTCCTTCTTCACAGGGTGGCAGGAGAGAATGAAAGCAGAGCGAAGGGGGAAGCTTCTTATAAAACCATCAGATCTCAAGAGACTCACTCATTATCAGAACGGCATGGTGGAAACTGCCCCCATGATTCAGTTATCTCCACCTGGTCCCACCCTTGACACGTGGGACCAGGTGGAGATAACTGGTCCCACATATCACCTTATTGATAGGTGATATATCAAATATCACCTTATTACAATCCAAGGTGAGATTTGAGTGGGGACACAGAGCCAAACCATATCAGGTACTATGGCCATTTTAATGATATTGATTCTATCCATGAGCATGGAATGTTTTTCAATTTGTTTCTTTCATCTCTGATTTCTTTAAGCAGTGGTTTGTAGTTCTTCTTGTAGAAATCTTTCACCTCCCTGGTTAGGTGTATTCCTAGGTATTATATTCTTTTTGTGGCAATTCTGAATGGCAACTGTGTTCCTGATTTTGCTTTCTGCTTGACTGTTGCTGGTGTATAAGAATGTTAGTGATGTTTGCACATTTTGTATCCTGAGACTTTGCTGAAGATATTTATGAGCATAAGAAGCTTTTGGGCTGAGACTATGGGGTTTTCCAGATATAGGATTATGTCACCTGCAAAGAGGGATAGTTTGACTTCCTCTCTTCCTGTTTGGATGCCCTTTATTTCTTTCTCTTGCCCGACTGGCCTGGCCAGAACTTCCAATACTATGTTGAATAGGAGTGTGAGAGAGGGCATCCTTGTCTTGTGCTGGCTTTCAAGGGGAATGCTTCCAGCTTTTGCATAGTCAGCATGATGTTGGCTGTGAGTTTGTCATAGATGGCTCTTATTATTTTGAGGTATGTTCCTTCAATAACTAGTTTATTGACAGTTTTTAACATGAATTGATGTTGAATTTTATTGAAAGTCTTTTCTGCACCTATTGATATAATCATGTGTTTCTTGTCTTTAATTCTGTGTATGTGATGAATCACATTTATTGATTGCATATGTTGAAGCAATCTTGCATCACAAGGATGAGGCCTACTTGACCGTGGTGGATAAGCTTTTTGATGTGCTGCTGGATTCAGTTTGCCAGTATCTTGTTGAGGATTTTTGCATCGATGTTCATAAAGGATATTGGCCTGAAGTTTTCTCTTTTTGTTGTATCTCTGTCAGTTTTTGGTATCAGGATGATGCTAACTTCATAGAATGAGTTAGGGAGGAGTTCCTTCTTCTCAATTTTTTTTGGTAATAGTTTCAATGTAAATAGTACAAGCTTTTCTTTGCACATCTGGTATAATTCAGCTGTGAATCCCTCTGGTGCTGGGCTTTTGTTGTTGTTGTTGGTTGGTAGGCTATTTATTAGTACCTTAATTTCAGAGCTCATTATTGGTCTGTTTAGGGAATCAATTGTTTCCTGGTTGTCTTGGGATGGTGTGTGTGTTCAGGAATTTATCCATTTCTTCCAGATTTTCTAGTTTATGTGCATAGGGGTGTTCATAATATTCTCTGATCATTGTTTGTATTTCTGTGGAGTTAGTGGTAATATCCCCCTTGTCATTTCTGATTGTGTATGTTTGAATCCTCTCTCTTTTCTTCTTTATTTGTCTAACTAGTGGTCTATTTTATTAATTTTTTCAAAACGCCAACCCCTGAATTTCTTGATTTGTTTTGGATGTTTTTTCATAACTCTATTTTTTTTCAGTTCAGCTCTAACTGGTAATTTCTTGTATTCTGCTGTCTTTGGAGTTTATTTGCTTTTGGTTCTCTAGTTCTTTTAGTTGTGATACTAGGTTGTTAACTTGAGAACTGTCTAAGTTTTTGATATGAGAATTTAGTGCTATGAATTTCCTTCTTAACACTGCTTTAGCTCTGTCCCAGAGATTCTGGTATATTGTATCTTTGTTCTCATTAGTTTCAAAGAACTTCTTGATCTCTGCCTTAATTTCATTATTTACCCCAAACCCATTCGGGATCAATAAACATGTCCATCAAAAAGGTAGAAAGACTTCAAATAAGCAACCTAATCATGCATCTTAAAGAACTAGAGCAAAAACAAGAGCAAATCAAAGCCAAAATTAGAAGATGAAACAAAATAATAAAAATCAGAGCAGAAATAAATAAAATTGAAATGAAGAAAACAATACAAAAGATCAATGAATCAAACAGTTGGTTTTATGAAAATTAAACAAAATTAACAAGCCTTTAGTTTAGTAAGCTAGACTGAAAAAGAGGGGGAATCCAAATAAAGTCAGAGATGAAAAGGAAGACATGAAAATTGATACTGCATAAATGCGAAGGATCATTAGTGGCAACTATGACTATAAGCTAATTAAAGACATGGAAAAACTCCTAGACACATACAACCTACGAAGATTGAACAATTAAGAAATCCAAAACCTGAACAGATCAATAACAATAATAAGATTGACGCCATAGTAAAAAATCTCCTATTTTAAAAAAAAAAACAAAAAAACAAAAAACCTGTGGGATCCAATGGGTTTAATGATGATTCTACCAAGCATTTAAAGAAGAGAACTAATACCAATCTTACTCAAATTATCCCAAAAAATAGAGGAGGAATGAATACTTCAAAATTCATTGTATAAGGTCAGTATTGCCCTGATACCAAAACCAAAGACATATATATATATATATATATATATATATATATATATATATATATATACTACAGGCCAATATCACTGATGAATATTAATGCAAAAATCCTCAACAAAATACTAGCAAACCAAATTCAGCAATATCAAAACCAGACAAGGACACATCAAAAAAAGAGAAAACTACAGACTAGTATCACTAATGAATATTGATGCAAAAATCTTCAACAAAATGCTAGCAAACCGAATTTAACAATACATTAAAAAAATTATTCATCATGACCAAGTGGGATTTATCCCTGGAATGCAAGGATGGTTCAACATATGCAAACCAATCAATGTGATACCTCATATCAACAAAATGAAGTATTAAAACTATATGATCATTTCAATTGATGCCGAAAAAGCGTTTGATAAAATTCAATATCCCTTCATGATGAAATTTTAAAACTTCATGATAAAAACTTTCAAAAACCTGGGTATAGAAAGAATATATCTCAACATAATAAAAGCCGTATATGACAGACTCACAGCTAGTATCATAGTGAATGGGGAAAAACTGAAAGCCTTTTCTCTAAAATCTGGAACACACAAGGATGCCCACTGTTACCACTGTTATTTAACAGTACTGAAAGTAACCAACTGGAATGTTCATACACTGCAGATGGGAATGTAAATTAGTACAGCCACTATGGAAAACAGTATGGAGGTTACTCAACAAGCTAAAAATAGAACTACCATATGATCCAGCAATCCCATTCCTGGGTATATAACCAAAAGAAAGGAAAGCAGTATATTGAAGAGAGATCGATATTTCCACGTTTATTGCAGCAGTGTTCACAACAGCCAAGATACAGAGTTAATCTAGCCATCCATCAGTGGATTAATGAACAAAGAAAATGCCATCCAATGAAATATTATCCAGACATAAAAAGAATAAAATCCTGTCATTTGCAGCAACATGGGTGGAACTGGAGGATATTATGTTAAGTAAAATAGGCCAGGCACAGAAAGAAAAAATGGTATGTTCTTACTCATATATGAGATATAAGCAAATGGATCTCATGGAGATAGAGAGGGTGGAAGGGGAGTGGGGAAGGGGGATAAAGAGAGATTGGTTAATGGGTACAAATGTACTTTTGGATAGAAAAGATAAGATCTAGTCTTTAGTAACACAATAGTGTGCCTATGGTTAACAATAATTTATTGCATATTTCAAAATAACAAATTATATAATTGATTTTAATCAATTACATTTTAAAGACTATAATACATTTATGTATTTTTAAGAATATAGTATAATTATATATAATTAATCAAATATTATTAAGAAATAATATTCAAGGTGATACATATCCCAATTACCTTGATATGATTGTTATATGATGTATGCATGTATCCAAATATCACGTGTATCCCATAAATATGTACAACTATTATATATCAAAAAAAAAATACTTTAGTGTAAGAAGTGCAAGTGTAGGGGGCAGTTCCAAGATGGCCGAATAGGAACAACTCCAGCCTTCAGCTCCCAGCATGAGCGACACAGAAGACAGGTGATTTCTGCGTTTCCAACTGAGGTACAGGGTTCATCTCACTGGGGCATGTCGCACAGTGGGTGCAGCCCACTGAGTGAGAGCCAAAGCAGGGTGAGGCATCGCCTCACCTGGGAAGCAAAAGGGGGAAGGGCATTCTCTTTCCTAGCCAAGGGAAACTGTGACACATAGCACTTGGAAAATCAGGTCACTCCCACCCTAATACTGTGCTTTACCAAGGGTCTTAGCAAACAGCACACCCAATGATTATATCTCACACCTGGCTCAGAGGGTCCCATGCCCACGGAGCCTCCCTCATTGCTAGCACAGCAGTCTGAGATCTAACTGCAAGGCAGCAGCGAGGCTGGGGAAGGGTGCCCACCACTGCTGAGGCTTGAGTAGGTAAACAAAGCAGCCAGGAAGTTCAAACTGGGTGGAGCCCACTGCAGCTCAAGGAGGCCTGCCTGCCTCTGTAGACTCAACTTCTGGGGACAGGGCATAGCCAAACAAAAGGCAGCAGAAACCTCTGCAGATTTAAATGTCCCTATCTAACAGCTTTAAAGAGAGCAGTGGTTCGCCCAGCACAGACTTTGAGATCTAAGAACAGACACACTGTCTGCTCAAGTGGGCCTCTGACCCCTGAGTAGGCTAACTGGGAGACACCCCCAACTAGGGGCAGACTGACACCTCACACCTCACATGGCCAGTTACCCCTCTGAGATGACGCTTCCAGAGGAACAATCAGGCAGCAACATTTGCTGTTCAGCAATATTCACTCTCCTGCAGCCTCCACTGCTGATACCCAGGCAAACAGGGCCTGGAGTAGACCTCCAGCAAACTCCAACAGACCTGCAGCTGAGGGTCCTGACTGTTAGAAGGAAAAGTAATAAACAGAAAGGACATCCACACCAAAACCCCATCTGTATGTCACCATCATCAAAGACCAAAGGTAGATAAAACCACAAAGATGGGGAAAAAACAGAGCAGAAAAGCTGAAAATTCTAACAACCAGAGCGCCTCTCCCCCTCCAAAGGAACACAGCTCCTCGCCAGCAATGGAACAAAGCTGGATGGAGAATGACTTTGACGAGTTGAGAGAAGAAGGCTTCAGACGATCAAACTTGTCCGAGCTAAAGGAGGAAGTTCGAACCCATCACAAAGAAGCTAAAAACCTTGAAAAAAGATTTGACAAATGGCTAAGTAGAATAACCAATGTAGAGAAATCCTTAAATGACCTGATAGAGCTGAAAACCATGGCACAAGAACTATGTGACAAATGCACAAGCTTCAGTAACTGATTCGATCAACTGGAAGAAAGGGTGTCAGTAACTGAGGATCAAATGAATGAAATGAGGTGAGAAGAGAATTTTAGAGAAAAAAGGTAAAAAGAAATGAACAAAGCCTCCAAGAAATATGGGACTATGTGAAAAGACCAAATCTACATCTGATTGGTGTACCTGAAAGTGATGGGGAGAATGGAACCAAGTTGGAAAACACTCTGCAGGATACCATTCAGGAGAACTTCCCTAACCTAGTAAGGCAGGCCAACATTCAAATTCAGGAAACACAGAGAATGCCACAAAGATACTCCTCAAGAAGAACAACTCCAAGACACATAATTCTCAGATTCACCAAAGTTGAAATGAAGGAAAAAATGTTAACGGCAGCCAGAGAGAAAGGTCGGGTTACCCACAAAGGGAAGCCCATCAGACTAACAGCAGATCTCTCAGCAGAAACTCTACAAGCCAGAAGAGAGTGGGGGACAATATTCAACCTTCTTAAAGAAAAGAATTTTCAACCCAGAATTTCATATCCAGCCAAACTAAGTTTCATAAGTGAAGGAGAAATAAAATCCTTTACAGACAAGCAAATGCCTAGAGACTTTGTCACCACCAGGCCTGCCCTACAAGAGCTCCTGAAGGAACCACTAAACATGCAAAGGAACAACCGGTACTAGCCACTGCAAAAACATGCCAAAATGTAAAGACATCCATGCTAGGAAGAAACGCATCAACTAACAAGCAAAACAACAAGCTAACATCGTAATGACAGGATCAAGTTCACACATAACAATATTAACCTTAAATGTAAATGGGCTAAATGCTCCAGTTAAAAGACACAGACTGGCAAATTGGATAAAGAGTCAAGACCCGTCAGTTTGCTGTATTCAGGAGACCCATCTCATGTGCAGAGACATACATAGTCTCAAAATAAAGGGATGGAGGAAGATCTACCAAGCAAATGGAAAACAAAAAAAGGCATGGGTTTCAATCCTAGTCTCTGATAAAACAGACTTTAAACCAACAAAGACCAAAGAGACAAAGAAGGCCATTATATAATGGTAAAGGGATCAATTCAATAAGAAGAACTAACTATCCTAAATATATATGTACCCAATACAGGAGCACACAGACTCATAAAGCAAGTCCTTAGAGACTTACAAAGAGACTTAGACTCCCACACAATAATAATGGGAGACTTTAACACCCCACTCTCAACATTAGACAGATCAACAAGACAGAAAGTTAACAAGGATATCCAGGAATTGAACTCAGCTCTGCATCAAGCAGACCTATTAGACATCTACAGAACTCTCCACCCCAAATCAACAGAGTATACATTCTTCTCAGCACCACATCACACTTATCCCAAAATTGACGACATAATTGGAAGTAAAGCACTCTTCAGCAAATGTAAAAGAACAGAAATTATAACAAACTGTCCCTAAGACCACAGTGCAATCAAACTAGAACTCAGGACTAAGAAATCAATTAAAACCACTCAACTACATGGAAACTGAACAACCTGCTCCTGAATGACTACTGGGTACAAAACAAAATGAAGGTAGAAATAAAGATGTTCTTTGAAACCAATGAGAACAAAGATACAACATACCAGAATCTCTAGGACACATTAAAGCAATGTGTAGAGGGACATTTATAGCACCAAATGCCCACAAGAGAAAGCAGGAAAGATTGAAAATTGACACCCTAACATCACAATTAAAAGAACTAGAGAAGCAAGAGCAAACACATTAAAAAGTTAGGAGAAGGCAAGAAATAACTAAGATCAGAGCAGAACTGAAGGAGAGAGAGACACAAAAATCCCTTCAAAAAAAATCAATGAATCCAGGAGCTGGTTTTTTGAAAAGATCAACAAAATTGATAGACTGCTAGCAAGACTAATAAAAAAGAAAAGACAGAAGAATTAAATAGACGCAATAAAAAATTATAAAGGGGATATCACCACTGACCCCGCCGAAATACAAACTACCATCAGAGAATACTATATGCAACACCTTTATGCAAATAAACTAGGAAACCTAGAAGAAATGGATAATTTCCTGGACACATACTCTCTCCCAAGACTAAACCAGGAAGAAGTTGAATCCCTGAGTAGACTAATAATGGACTCTGAAATTGAGGCAATAAATAATAGCCTTCCAACCAAGAAAAGTCCAGGACCAGACGGATTCACAGTCAAATTCTACCATATGTACAAGGAGAAGCTGGTACCATTCTTTCTGAAACGATTCCAATCAATGGAAAATGAGTGAATCCTCCGTAACTCATTTTATGAGGCCAACATCATCCTGATACCAAAGCCTGTCAGAGACACAACAAAAAAAGAGAATTTTAGACTAATATCCCTGATGAACATCGACACAAAAATCCTCAATAAAATACTTGCAAACTGAATCCAGCAGAACGTCGGAAAGCTTATCCACCATGATCAAGTGGGTTTCATCCCTAGGATGCAAAGCTGGTTCAATATACACAAATCAATAAACGTAATCCAGCATAAAAACAGAACCAAAGACAAAAACCCATGATTATCTCAATAGATGCAGAAAAAGCCTTTGACAAAATTCAATGGCCCTTCATGCTAAAAACTCTCAATAAATTTGGTATTGATGGAAAGTATCTCAAAATAATAAGAGCTATTTGTGACAAACCCACAGTCAATATCATACTGAATGGGCAAAAACTGGAAGCATTCCTTTTGAAAACTGGCACAAGACAGGGATGCCCTCTCTCACCACTCCTATTCAACATAGTGTTGGAAGTTCTGGCCAGGGCAATCAGGTAGGAGAAAGAAATAAAGGGTATTCAATTAGGAAAAGAGGAGGTCAAATTGTCCCTGTTTGCAGATGGCATGATCGTATATTTAGAAAACCCCAGTGTCTCAGCCCAGAATCTCCTTAAGCTGGTAAGCAACTTCAGCAAAGTCTCTGGATACAAAATCAAGTGCAAAAATCACAAGCATTCTTATACACCAACAACAGACAGAGAGCCAAATCATG
This sequence comes from Theropithecus gelada, assembly GCF_003255815.1. Taxonomy (NCBI): domain Eukaryota; kingdom Metazoa; phylum Chordata; class Mammalia; order Primates; family Cercopithecidae; genus Theropithecus; species Theropithecus gelada. The sequence continues at coordinate 97,189,557 of NC_037679.1, read as the reverse complement.
AGTCAATTCCCATTCACAATTGCTTCAAAGAGAATAAAATACCTAGGAATCCAACTTACAAGGGATGTGAACGACCTCTTCAAGGAGAACTACAAACCACTGCTCAATGAAAGAAAAGAGGACACAAACAAATGGAAGAACATATCATGCTCATGGATAGGAAGAATCAATATCGTGAAAATGGCCATACTGCCTAAGGTAATTTATAGATTCAATGCCATCCCCATTAAGCTACCAAAGACTTTCCTTCACAGAATTGGAAAAAACTACTTTAAACTTTATATGGAACCAAAAAAGAGTCCACATTGCCAAGACAATCCTAAGCCAAAAGAACAAAGCTGGAGGCAGCACACTACTGACTTCAAACTATACTACAGGGCTACAGTAACCAAAACAGCATGGTACTGGTACCAAAACAGAGATATAGACCAATGGAACTGAACAGAGCCCTCAGAAATAATACCACACGTCTACAAAAATCTGATCTTTGACAAACCTGACAAAAACAAGAAATGGGGAAACGATTCCCTGTTTAATAAATGGTGCTGGGAAAACTGGCTAGCCATAAGTAGAAAGCTGAAACTGGATCCTTTCCTTATACCTTATACAAAAATTAATTCAAGATGGATTAGAGACTTAAATGTTAGACCTAAAACCATAAAAACCCTAAAAGAAAACATAGGCAATACCATTCAGGACAGAGGCATTGCCAAGGACTCCATGTCTAAAACACCGAAAGCAATGGCAACAAAAGCCAAAATTGACAAATGGGATCTAATTAAACTAAAGAGCTTCTGCACAGCAAAAGAAACTACCATCAGAGTGAACAGGCAACCTACAGAATGGGAGAAAATTTTTGCAATCTACTCATCTGACAAAAGGCTAATATCTGGAACCTACAAAGAACTCAAACAAATTTATAAGAACAAAACAACCCCATCAAAAAGTGAGCAAATGATATGAACGGACTTCTCAAAAGAAGACATTTATGCAGCCAACAGACACATGAAAAAACGCTCATCATCACTAGCCATCAGAGAAATGCAAATCAAAACCACAATGAGATACCATCTCACACCAGTTAGAATGGTGATTATTAAAAAGTCAGGAAACAACAGATGCTGGAGAGGATGTGGAGAAATAGGAACACTTTTGCACTGTTGGTGGGACTGTAAACTAGTTCAACCATCGTGGAAGACACTGTGGCAATTCCTCAAGGATCTAGAACTAGAAATACCATTTGACCCAGCCATCCTATTACTGGGTGTATACCCAAAGGATTATAAATCATGCTGCTATAAAGACACATACACACATATGTTTGTTGCGGCACTATTCACTGTGGCAAAGACTTGGAACCAACCCAAATGTCCATCAGTGATACACTAGAGTAAGAAAATGTGGCACATATACACCATGGAATACTACGCAGCCATAAAAAAGGATGAGTTCATGTCCTTTGTAGGGACATGGATGCAGCTGGAAACCATCATTCTCAGCAAACTATCCAAGAACAGAAAACCAAACACCGCATGTTCTCACTCATAGGTGGGTATTGAACAATGAGAACACTTGGACACAGGAAGGGGAACATCACACACGAGGGCCTGTTGTGGGGTAGGGGGAGGGGGAGAGATAGCATTAGGAGATATACCTAATGTAAATGATGAGTTAATGGGTGCAGCACACCAACATGGCACATGTATACATATGTAACAAACCTGCACATTGTGCACATGTACCCTAGAACATAAAGTACAAAAAAAAAAAAAAAAAGTGAAAGTATAAAACTACTAGAAGAAAACATGGGAAAATTTTAATGACATTGGTCTTGGCAAAGATTTCTTGTGTATGACCCCAAAAGAACTGGCCAAAAAAAAAAAAAAAAGCAAATATAAAGAAATGGAATTGTGTCAAACTAAAAAGCTTCTTTACAGCAAATAAAATAATTAACAGAATGAAGAGAGAACCCACAGAATGCGATAAAATATTTGCAACCATGTATCTGTTAAGAGGCTAATATCCAAAATTTATAAGGAACTGAAAAAACTCAATAGAAAAAAAAAAATTTTTTTTAAACAAATAATCCAATCAAGAAATGGGCAAAGGTCCTAAATTGACATTTCTCAAAAGAAGATATACAAATGTACAACAGATATATGAAGAAATGTTCATTGTCACTGATCACCAGGGTAAGGCAAATTAAAACCACAATGAGATATCAATTCACAGTTCTTAGAATGACTACAATCAAAGAGATGAAAGATAACAAGTGTTGGTGAGGGTATAGAAAAGGGGATCCCTTGTGCATTGTCAGTGGGAATGTAAATTAATGCAGCCATTATGGAAAGAAGTATGGAAGTTTATCAGAAAACTAAAAATAGAACTACCGTATAATCTAACAATACCACTTCTGAGTATACATCCAAAGGAAATGAAACGAGTATGTGAAAGATATTTGCACTCCAGTTTTTATTGCAGTATTACTCACAATAGCTAAGATATAGAAGCAACCTAGATGTCCATCATCAGATGAATGGACGAAGAAAATTTGGCATACTACTGGAATACCATTCAGCCTTAAAAATAGTAGAAATCCTATCATTTGTGACAACATGGATGAATCTAGAGGACACTATGGTAAGTGAAATAAGCCAGTCACAGAAAGACAAATGACATGTAATCTCACTTAGATGTGGAATCTAAAAAAGTTGAACTCATAGAAAAGTAGAATGATGGCTACCAGACACTGGAGAGTAGTAAATGGAAAATAGAGGGATATTGATAAAAAGTAAAAGGTTGCATTTAGACAGAATAAGCTTTACTGAAAGAATAAGCTTTACTGCTCTATTAACAGAGTAGTCACTCTAATAAATATTAATGCATTGTATATTTCAAAACTGCCAAGAAAATAGATTTGAAATGTTTTCACCACAAAAAATTGTCTGAGGTGATGAATTTGTCAGTTGGCCCAATTTAATCATTCCACATTGTAAACATGTATCAAAACATCACGTGGTATTTAATATAATATCAAACCAAATTCAACAGCATATTAAAAGGATCTATCACCATGATCAAGTGGAATGCAAGGATGGTTCAACATATTCAAATCAATAAATGTGATATATCACATTAACAGAAGAAATGATAAAAAACAAACCTGTATAATCATCTCAAGAGATGCAGAAAAGGCATTTGACAAATCCAATATCCTTTCATAATTAAAAGTCAACAAACGGCCGGGCGCGGTGGCTCAAGCCTGTAATCCCAGCACTTTGGGAGGCCGAGACGGGCGGATCACGAGGTCAGGAGATCGAGACCATCCTGGCTAACACGGTGAAACCCTGTCTCTACTGAAAATACGAAAAACTAGCCGGGCGTGGTGGCCGGCGCCTGTAGTCCCAGCTACTCGGGAGGCTGAGGCAGGAGAATGGCGTAACCCCGGGAGGCGGAGCTTGCAGTGAGCTGAGATCCGGCCACTGCACTCC